>NC_044328.1:24958498-25023498 GCF_007399415.2 Gopherus evgoodei | reverse complement strand
TGTGCCTCAGATAAGCATTAGAAACCAAAAGAGTACATACACCCTTCTGGAGGAATTACCATAACCTGGATTGGGAATTCCAGATCTATGCACAGTTGTGCAAAGCACAATAGTTTTGCTTTGCAGAGGTTTGTGTGAACAGTCCCTCTTTATTTAACTATCCCTGAAATGTTGCTTTTTGTTCCTGGGTTCAAATGAATGTAAGTTCTCACAGTAAAACTCATGTAAAATTCCTAAATTTCACCCTAGTTTGGATGAAAGCCACAAAAAAATTTCAAAAAAAAAAAAAAAACGTCCCCTATCCCTGAATTTCTCATAGCTTTGATGAAAACCAGTGTTCTCTTGGAATTGGTCATGGGTTCACCAGGAAGATTCAGCGGTCCTTCATGAATCCTTGGACTGACAAACATTGTCCAACTTTCAGATTTGTAAGAAAACCCTAAACCCGGGCAAGAGTTTCATTCTGAAAATTCTGTAGAGCTAAAAAATTATGCTGAACCAGTTCAGTCCCATAGATGGATTTTTACTGTTGTGAAAAGATAACATTTCCCTATGAAAGATAAACTGCTTAGTAACAAGAAGTCCATTTAGAGGAACAGAAGCATCGTTAGGGGATTAATAGCAGTTATAAAAGGTGGGTCTTTTGATAAATATACTTTTTTTGATGTGCGTACTGCACCTTGTGAACTAGGAACTTCACAAGCTGTTTGCACAAAATTCTCCTCAGTTGTAAAATATTACTTATCTATAGCACAGTAAGTTCAGAAATGCCTTAATGAAGCACTAAGCATTTATTGAACTTCACTTACTTTAACTGCAGCTGGTAAAAGGTTTCCGTTATTGTCCAGCCCCAGAGGACAGTGGTGAAACCAAAATTTCCATGAATGTAAATTCCAGCTTCAGCTAATTTTGATGACAATGACTTCTTTTCTTTATGAGGTGCATAATGACATGGACCACAGTCTAGCCAAAAGCCATGACCAGCTCCAAGCATGCCCTAGTGGCTATCACTGCTTTCCGTACCCAACGTTTAAATACTGACTGCCTCCAGTCAGCGTACATGAAGAACTAAGCTCTGCAACAGACAAACGACTCTTTTGTTTTACATTCTTTTTTAATTAGCCTCTTTGTAATGACCTAAATTAATAAGTGTCAAAAGGTGCAAAACACAGCAGGACTTCATTTTTAAAAGAGAACATTTGCCTTTAATCTCATAAGTGAAGCAAGTGCCCTCTTTAAATATCAGCTGCAAATCCAGATATAACATTGTGCCTTAGAATAGTGTGTGGTATGCTGTGGATTTCCTGCCTTCCAATCAGATAGCTAACTGTACTGAAATCTGACTGTACAAACTTGTTTTGGGGGTGATCATATCTATATCCTGTCTCTTCCAATTTTATCAGAGCCTCTGTGAATTTAAACGTATTTTCAGCCCTGAGTTGCTAAGTGGATTAAGGATTGTATGAAGTTTTTTGTTGCCCAGTGTTCTTATACTTCTAGGCACAGGCATAAAGAAAAAGACAAGATCAGCTGCAAATGAAAAACAAACAATATGGAATATTGTTGAGGGTACTGGTTTTTTTTTAATTTTATCATGAATTTAGGAGTAAGGATATTTTGCTTTTTATGCAGCTCTGAGAAAGGTATGAAATTTATCCCAAACAAATGGCCAACAAGATGTTAGGCTGCATATTTCTCCTTACTTTATTTAGTTAGTTAGTTAGTTGGCAAATACACTATTTTAATCTCTTATTTTTTTCCCTTTTGGAAGCACATTAGGAAACAATGGTATCTTATTGACCAAATTTACTAACAGCACAGAATTAGTATTATTTGTAATATAATAACATCTATAAGCCCCAACTAGGATTGAGGCCCTGTTGTGTTAGGCACTATACAAGCACATAGTAAGTGAAAGTCAACATAGTTTATGCAATAGTTCAAAATTCTTTGCAGGGTCTGTGAAACAAAGGCGTTGATGTGATGGTTATTATGCCCACATCCTGTACAGGGTGTTAATGGGGTTATCTAATTTCCATATTTGCATAAGTAACTTATGTCCTGAATTCTGTTAGGCTGTACTTGAAAAAGCTGCCAAGAGGATGAGAAGTGTGCAGCCTTTTAGACCAAGTGCATTCCGGCATGGTTACTATTCTCTAGAACAGGGGTTCTCGAACTTCATTGCACCACAACCCCCTTCTGACAACAACAAAGCCTGAGTCTGCCCAAGCTCCACTGCCCCAGGTGGGCGGGCAGGCCAAAGCCAAAGGGGGCCTGAAGCTTAAGCCCCACTGCCCAGGGCCAAAGCCCAAGTCGAAGCCTGAGCCCTACCATCCAGGGGCGAAGCTCAAGGGCTTCGGCCCTGAGTGGTAGGGCTCAGGTTTCGACTTCAGCCCTGGGTGGCGGGGCTCAGGCTACAGGCTCCCTGTCTGGGGCTGAATCCCTTGGGCTTTGGCCCACCTGGCCTCAGCCCTGGCCTCGTCCTTTGGCTTTAGCCACAGGCCCCAGCAAGTCTAACACCAGCCCTGGCGACCACATTAAAATGAGGTCGCGACCTACTTTGGGGTCCCAGCCCACGGTTTGAGAACAGCTGCTCTAGAACTACTTTACCCACCAACCCATAAAAGTGCTCATAAAAGTGAAGGGGTAATAGCGGTGACCAAACCAAAGCCAGGCTTGGTGTGAACGTAAGCAAACCTGCATATCTCTGCATATACTCCTCTAGCCTGAATGTGCAATACCTCAGCTATTTCAGTCCTGAGCTTTTCTGTAGAGGACACTGCCAATCATGCAGAATTGTGCCAAATTATCTGTGGATTGTATAATACAGCCTAATTTCCACCAGTCTGAGACAACCAAGGCATTTTTACTTGTGACTATAGAGAGACTGGAACCAAAACCCTGGATTTAAAACCCTCATTCTCATTTGGCGGAATTTCCAATAAAGATTCAGAATCAAACTTTGTGACTAAGTCTCACCTCACCTTGTAACTAACAACTGGATTTAGACCTAGGGATCTGAGATGAAAAGACAGCAGACTAATATACTGAGTCACTTATTGTCTTTGTAATATTGATCTGTTCCTGCAGCTAACAAAGAGAAAATTGTCTAAATACTACAAAACATGTGTACAGGAACGTATAGACTGTACAATAACTAACATGGACACTAATAACAACATAGTCTTTCTGCAGACCTACAAGAATTCATTCTGTTTATCAAAAAATCACTATCCTCTATAATATTTTATCTGTTGAAGATAATAGGAAGTAAACTGCCTTTTAAAAGTATACCTAGCTATAGTAGTAGTATATTTCTAGATCATTTAAAAAAATATATTGCATGAAAATGAAACAGGTTTGTGACTTTTAAAATATCCCTTTTTTAATATAAATCTAAATATTCCTAAATTTATTGGACTTGAGTCATTAAGCAGGCAGGTATACTACAATACTAAAATTATCAACAGAGCTTTTGACTAGCAGTCATGTGCTTGTAAATGAAATTTATTTAGGTGCCACTCAAAACGTCGTAATTAAGAGGTACAGAATGTATTACCAGATGGTTCCTGTTTAGTATCTATTTCCTTTAGAGAAGAAGGTGATTAGAGTGAGCACTAACTTGTAACTGAGCACCAAACACCCAAAGGGCCTGATCCTGCTTCCCATTGAAGTTAGTGTCAAAACTCCCATTGACATTCATATAAGTGGGACTGGGTCCAAAACCGGCATACATTATTTCCAATAAACATATTTAAAAACAGGATAGTGTATTTTTTTAACTTAAAACCTTTGAAATGGAAAATAACTATCACTTTTAAGGCTACTTCAGCTGTTTTAAGCAGAGAATTTAGAGCCAGTGATAAAAGTCTGATTAAGAACTTCATCAGACTCTTCTGCATTTAAATAGTTAAAAAGTAGCATTCAGCAACAAAACAGACCTTTTAGTTTCAAACACAACACAGAGGACTAGATGTCCTCTTGAACATCAGTGAGTTAGGGAAAAAAGACCTTTCAAATACATGAAAGAAATTCCACAAGCCAAAACCCAAAGTGAAGTGTGTGTGTGTGAATGTGAAAGAGAGAGAGAGAGAGAGAGAGAGTTAAACTCTGTTAATAATTATTAAGCTTAATGATGTAACAAAGAAAATATTTTAAAAATTCACAGTATTGGGATTTCCAAAGTGAGAACACTGCTGGGTTGAACTAAAAGGAATATTAAGGTTTTTTGTTTTTTTTAAAGGCAGGAAAAAACAAAATTCCTTCCTGGACTTAGGGTAGTCTACACTACTGGGCTACATCGATGCAGCTGCACTGCTGCAGCATGTCTGTGAAGATGCAATATGCTGATGAGAGTGCGCTCTCCTGTCAACATAATGACTCCTCCTCAATGAGAGGTGAAAGCTATGTCAGTGGGAGAGCATCTTCTGCCAACGCAGTGTGGCAAGGACACCGCTTTATGTCGATGTAATGTACGTCATTCAGCGGGTGGTTTTTTTCACCCCCCAAGCAATGTCACTTATGACTTAAGCAGTAATGTAGATAAGACCTTAGAGAATATTATATTTCTTACCAGAAGTTTTCAGAAGAGAGAGAGTAACAATGCTGCAGCAGATATGGCTATGCAAAGAAAGGCAGAAAGCTGCAAGCACCTATCCCATTGCCGTCATTTTGGCATATATTCAGGACATTTTAAGGGCCCAGTTACACATTCAGAGATTTCCCTTCAGGACTGCAGATCCTTAAACAGGATACAAAGCAGATGCAAACAGAAAACAATGAGACTGGCTGCAACAAGAAGAGAGTTCAGCATTCATAAAAAGAGAATGAAAAATGTTTTTGCTCTTCTTTTAAGAGAATTGATTGCCTATAAATTATTACAATGAGTAGGCAAGACCACAGTACCCTTGCCTAGAGAGAGTAGCCCCATTGTTGTCAACGGGAGCACTCATATAAACAAACCACAAGGCTGGGCCCTAAATATTGGCTCAACCCTACAAGGTGCTGAGCCCTCTGGCCCTGATCTCGCACAGCACCTAGGCACATGTTTAACTTTCTACATACAAGTAGACCCACTGACTTCACAAAGCCTTGGTCTACATTGGGGGGAAGGAGATCGATCTAAACTACACAACTTCAGCTACGTGAATAACGTAGCTGAAGTCGACGTACATAGGCCTACTCACTGTGGTGTCTTCACTGTGGTGAGTCGACTGCTGCCACTCCCCCATTGACTCTGCCTGCACCACTTGCGGTGGTGGAGTACAGGAGTCAATGGGAGAGTGCTCGGGAGTCGATTTATCGCGTTTGGACTAAACGCAATAAATCGACTCCTGCTGGATCGATTGCTGCCCGCCAATCTGGCAGGTAGTATAGACATACTTTGAGATTACTCATATGATTAAAGTTAAGCGCTGCTTCAATATTTTGCAGGACCGAGCCCTATGTTCCTGAAATTCTCAGTAAAGGTGATAGAAGTTTTGCTCTCAATTTCAATAACAATAGTCCCTAAAACCAGCCGTTTCCTCTGATTATTAGCAATTTTGTTAGATTTTCTGCCATTTGTGCATAGACGCAGAGGCCAATAAAGAATATGGGAACCACATATGCTTTCTTGAGTCTCATAGCAGCGTTGTACCTCTGTTAAAGTATGTTATACAGAAAACCTTTTAACTGCTTTATTAGAATTTCAGCCTCAATGGTAATTACTAGCATAAGGCCAGAAAGTCCCGCTTCCCCATAATCCTCTTCAGAGTTAAACCAAGGGTGAGTAAAAATCCATAATGTTTCCTTCAAAGAGTTCTCTCCGCATAGTTCTGTCAGAGGGGCATGGTTTGCTCTCCCTCACTTATATGGAATAGTAAGTCCGGCCCCCAAATGTCAGGTGGATCCTGTCCTTGGCACTGGATCAGCTGCATAGCTGCCCTGAATTTCTGTGCTATTTCAAGGCCTCCTACAGCTCTTCCTGCTTTCCTTCCAGTGCATCTGCACACACCTCTGACAGCCACCACTCCTGGAGCTTCTTAAAGGGGAGCTCCTGGAATAGCACAAAGGGGCCGCCCCCTGAAAAGTCCTGGTCTATATTCACTTCTGAATGGAACCCTTTCGGGGCGGTGGGGGAAAATGTGTTTCCCATCCTGTCCCTGTCCCAGGCACACTGTGTGCGGATCCTGAGTCCTGCTGGGAGTCCTCAACGGGACCCAGGAGAGAAAAACAATATCACAAAGAGTACTGATCCTGTCACCCCTCCCAGATGGAGATGAGAGCTCTATGTGACGAGGGGACCCAAGGGATAATGTGACCCCAACTTATTATACGGCATTGTACAGTATTAACAGGTATTAATGATGAGAAAAAGTGCTGTTAAATGGATCAAATCCTGCCACTCTTACTCAGGGCCTGATCTGGGAGGTGCTTAGTGTCACAGTTACTCTCGAGTGTAATGGGAGCTATGGTGCTAATCAGCTGCAATGAACTAATCTCATACTGCTCCCAGCACCGTGGCAGCTGAGCTTCTTTGTGGTTCATGCCTTTTGTGCTATAAACGAGACCAGGCTCTAACATGAATTGGTGTTTTACCTGGCTAAGGATTGCAGGCTTCAGCTCATTCACTTTGATAACGAATGAAAATGTGACACCCAGTTCAAAACTAAAAATGAAAATATCATAATGATCCCAGCTCTTCATTCAGTACATGAATACATCTGATATTGCTTTCAAGAGGAGTTGGGACAATATACAAAGGCAGAATTTTGACCCATCTTAAAACAAATGCAGTTTTAAAAATTTTAACTGCAAAAAATGTTGTTCATCTGTGAACTGTAGCTGTTCAGCTGTTCCCTTCCAGTTTAATCTCTCTAACACACACTTTATATTTTCCTACAGAGGCTATTCAAGTAAGTTAGAGTCCCACTGGTGCCTATTGCAAAATATGAGCTACCTGCATGAATGGTGCAAAGGCCCAATATTGCAGTCCTTATTCATGTGTGTAAGATCTATCCCCATGAATAAGAACAGCAGAATTGATCCCTGGGACTACCTACACTGCATACATTAAGCATGTGCACAAGTCTTAGCAGAATAAGAGCTTTAATATGCTAAAAGTGTATCTTTTTTGTTTTAACGTGTTCATTTGGCTCAACTTGAGAGTGAGAAATTTACTTTCTTATTTTTAAAAGTCTCTGAGAACATTTTGCACAAAACCCAAGGCCTAAGGCCCTCTCACTGGTGGCAGGATCAGGCTTTTAATGACATAAATGATGCTGAGTACCTTGCCTATACTTCTGTGAGCACAAATAGCTACTTTAATGTTGTTTACCATGCCGATTGCTATATCTCCCATAGCCTCTGCACCAAGGCTTCACTGCAAAATTAAAAACTTCAATGTCACTTAAGATAAAAAAATCACATTCAAGTGGTAAGTTACTCCTGAAAAATTAATTAGGCAACCAATCTTCAAGCAGTATCACTTAATTTACTACTCTGAAAGAAAAGAAAAGGAAAGAAAAGAAATCCCCTGCATTCAACATGTTGGATTCACAGGTAAAAGTAAGTGAAAAACGGAATATACATATTAATATTTTGTGGTCTTAATTATTTTAACCCATGCATGAGGTCGTTCAGGAATATCATTTCTTGTTCTCTATCATTCACTGTATTCTTATGAAATATAGTACTTTTCTGCAAAGTCATTCTTTTCACTGTTTTGAGTCCCAGCCAGTTACAATTAGTTGCCCTCATTCCATCTAATTAAATGTAGTGCAGGCATATCAGTCACGTGTTGTAAACTTTCTTCTTTTTTATCAAATACTCTACATGATTTAATATCACTGTTTAAGGAAAAATCCCCATAATTGGAATATTTTAATTCAGATTTTTGAAAATAAGGATTTAGCTAGAATAGAATTGATATGTATTTGCCAGAATAACAGTACACCTACTACATCTATAAGTAACCAATGGTAGAATATCACAGCATCAAACTAGCATACTGGATCAGAACCAGTAAAAACCTCTTGAGAGCAAAAAGCAAATGCTTTATGTACTCAGCATTTTTAAGTTTAACTTGTCCATTATCATACAGACATGCATTTATAATTAACTAAAGCCAATAAAGTGACTAGCTTTTGACACTTCACCAATATCAAATAGAAAGCATGAGATTGCTTTTCTCCATGTTAAACAACATCAAGAGCATTTAAGATATTTTTTCTTAAGCTGCACAAACTTTAATTTCAAATCAAATGATCCTCTCTGTATTCCAAACAATTTTTTTCCCTCTGACACATTTTAATGACAATAATTTTGTAAATTGTCAATACATAATCATAATCAGCTCATGCCTGCTTTTCAATCGGCACCTCCAGATTGTATTAATTAAACAGCCTGCCTGACACGGTATCATCTTAGTAAACAAATGAAGTGAGATTTTCGGAAGCCACAGTGTGAACTCTTTTCTGGAAATCAGTTATTAAGCTGCAGGTTTCTGTTTCATTTGCCTGTCTTTCACTTTAAAGCAAGCAGCAGCCACTGAGAACACAATAATGAAAGAGGTCATGGAGCACCAGTTGTGCATGAAAGATGCGAAAATTTACTGCAAATGAGACAAGAGCAGTAAATTCATTTTTATTCAAATTACTGTCATCATACATTACCACTTCTCCTGTAAACATTGTGCTTCAGACAGTGTGACAGCATATTATTATTTGTGAGATTATACTATTATTAAGCTATTAACATGTCACCTCCTGCTTGAAACAATGACTCAGCTTGGTACTGCATAATAGGACAAGTTAGGGAGACAAGCTGAGGTGACTGAAAGGTTAGTTGTAAGAAGGCAGGCCATGCATAGAATGACAGCTGGCACTTAAAGGCTAAACATTTATTCCAAAGAGCCCACATAATGAGGTTAAGATTCATTTTTATTTACATACTGTACCTTTTCACTTTCCAAAAACCAATTCTTTTTTGTTCCATCTGCACGAACTACCCCACTCACTGTCAATGTTCATGTTGCTAATTATAAAAAAAATCATCTTTCTTCAAAGGCAGAGCAGCCATGAAGCAGTGTTGAGAAATGTCCTTAAGTGGTTAAATTACCAATCAGATAACGTTGCTTCCTTCACAACATATGCTGGGCTAATTATGAGTATTGGTGTGCTTAATAAACAGAAGAGTTCACTAGTAGAACTCAGATTTGACCATTCAACTGCTCAAAATGAGAGATCAACGGTGCTCATAACATGCTATTATGGTCTCTCTTACTTCTGACAGAAAAGCTGTAAGTTGTCCTATAGGTATTATCACTAGATCCCCAAGAGGTTGTTAATGATTAAAATTTCATAGTTTATAGGCTTCAAAGGCTTTCAGTGTGGAGTTGCAATCCAAAGTTACTGTGACATACAGATCACATTCTATCATATGCTCTACTTTTACCTTGTGTAAATGCCTGTGACAATTCCCCCACCATAGTTTGCTACTAAGTATTCTTAAAAATCTTCATTTGATTTGTAGAAATATTTTACTGCCACATACAGCAGCTACAGTCAGCATTAGCAAAGAAAGCAGTGACTGTCTCCTTCCATTGCTCTGCAGCAGCTATTCCTTGATTTTTATCTTGATTTTTTTTATGGTATTTAGTAATGGTCTGGTCCAGCTACAGGTCTTTAATTGGAGGATGATGTGTTGCTTCCTTGCTTTCTCTCAAGTTTTCAAAGAGAGTATTTCTGGCATTTTCTAACCCTAATTCAAGACTAAGTTTCCCTCCACACATTCTGCTTCCCTGGTCCCATATCACTTCGAATTGCCCTGCTTTTTTAATCATCTCTTTATTAGGTTTAAACAGGTTTATGTAGCGTTGTTCTTGCCTTTGCAGCTGTGTTGGGGAAAATGTAATTTTGAGAAATCAAGTAAATACCAAGCATTGCATTAGCTTTGCTCTAAGTTAGTTGGGAAGCGTCTTGTGAGATAGAACAAACAGAAAGAGACATCAGTGTGTTAATAACTATACCTTTTTAGACTAGCAAAAAAGACAGACAAGGTTTAAAACCTCAAAGGCTCCATTCTTTACATGTGGGATACAATGAAAGATACAACTCTCAACTATGCTTCTTAGGCTCAGTTCTTAGAAGAATCATTTTAACAGAATTCAGGCTTGAATAAGACATCTTTGATGTCTTGAAAGCTTGGGTAATACGTATTATTTTGTTAGTTTTGTCCTTAAACAACTAAGTGGCTTAGAAATATGCAAGTGAATCGCCAACAGGTCCTTATTTAAATCTCCTCAAAATTATAAACATGGTAATATTTTTCAAAACTGATGTTGGATGCCTACATATTAAAGGAACGTGTGTGTGCCATAATTGCAGATTTCCCCTTCCCCTCTTGTTTTATTATTTCTTTCATCTATCTTCATTTAGTACTAACATATACTCATTAGAGGGGTTACATCACTTCTGGGAACTGACCCTCCTTTTATTCTACTCTCATTGAACAGTAGTAGCACTTAAAAATAAAGCCCAGTGGTATCAGTGTCCTTTCTTCGTCTCTCTTTCTCATTTTTCTCTCTGAATTAAACTGGCCTAAAGGGCCCAGTTCTAGTTTTCGTGATCCAGCATAGCTGCTCAAACCTGGCCAGCTCCTCCTTCCTTTGTCAAAATCCTCAGTTTGAGCTCTGCCTTCAATATTACAGCACTCCCTCTTTCTGAGTAGCTAGCCAGAAAAATATCCTCATTAGGCAACGACTCTAACAAAAACAGGAAAGTAACACAACCACCTGGAGAAGAGCAGCAGATTTATCATCTCTCCCTTTATCCTCAGGTTTTCCACCATCTGAGAGATAGCTTTGTCTTGTGGCCAGAGAGCCACAGGAGCCTGGATGATTGAAGCTGCTCAGGAATGTGTTGTTCTCATTGGCTTGGCACATCATCAGCCAGCACCAGTCCACTTAGAAGTGGGACTTGCTGATGCTTTGCACTGTGACCTCAGAACACACTTTTCATGATTAGGGCCCAGAAGCAGAAGATAATAAAAGCTAGGAATAAGTGAATTAAAGATGCTACAGACGTATAAAAGCATCATTGGTGGATGTCAGGGACATACTAAACACCAGTGGACTGGCTTTAACTGAACAAATCCAATCTGAACACTTGAGGTTGCAGTGTGGACCCCTGCTCCCCAGTTAGGGCAAAGTCCTCACAGATGAATTTAGTCTTCAGGGGTTTCAGCCAAAAAAGGCTTTCGAGGCCAAGGTAACCCACAGATTTTAAACATTTGTGCCCTAGCGGGCAGCTTACATTTGGATTTTTTCAGAGTCAAAAATTAGCCAGAAACGTAAAATTAGATAGTTTGAGCCTCTGTGAACCTCCCTATTATCCAAGCAGATGTGTTCCTAGGACGTTACAAAATGTTTGCATAAACCAGTAGTTTTAATCTACATTTTCACCACTTGTTTACCTTTATATGGCTTTTCTATTCAATTGTTGTCAATAATAGATATATTTATATGTATTTGCCAATACACCTTTTCCCAAGTAATATTACAAAATATTCAGATTATAAATAGTATTGTGTATGTTTCTTTCTGTATCATGGACACAGGAAAACAACTTGCTGCCAACCCAGCTTGGACTGTGATGCTGTAAAGATCTCACAAGCTAAGCAAAACTGGTTTGGGTCAACATTTGGCTTGGAGATAACCAAAGTCAAGTTGGAGTATTGCAATTGTGCACATTCCTTAGGTGGCACTCACTCTTGCTTCTGAATCACTACTGTGGAAAGGCCTCATTTTAGCATTGGATGACAGCATGCTGATGGAGGTATGATCTCTTACATGCAACATACAGCTGGACTCCTCACCACTTGTGTGCTGGCAACAGCTGCCATATTTCATTCCAGAAATGTGACCAATCTGAAAGGATATTTTGCTGACCTGATAGTATTTGCAGGTCTCTAGATCTACAAATATAAAAATATCCTAAGTATATAGCAGCTGGACATAGTGTATCCTGGAATGAATGACAATGATCCATTAGCACTTGCTCATCTTATTCATAACATTAGACTAAGGGCTTGTCTACAATAGGGTTTGTTACACCAATGTAGCTGTATATAAAACCCTAATGTATACATGCTGCACTGATGTAAAAAGTGACTTGTAAAAGGTGGCTTACCTGACTTTCAAACTGAGATAAGCTATCTATATTAGGGTGGCCAGAGGGCAAGTATGAAAAATCAGGACAGGGTGGGGGGTAATAGGTGTCTAGATAAGAAAAAACTCCCAAAATCAGGACTGTCCCTATAAAATCGGGACTTCTGGTCACCCTAGTGTCTATGGAGGTCACTGCAGTGTGTTTATAGTAGAGATTTGAAGTAGTGCAGTTACATCAATGTCAAAGAATTCCTGCCTATGCAAGGCCTGAAGCAGGACTGACCACAGGAGTAAGGGGAGCGAAGTATGACCCACAATGTATATATGTGGTTACAGCTATTGATTTTAGATTGTATTGTGAGAGAAGCTTAGGCTTTCTTCAGTGTTCCCCATCTGACTATTAGGAGTTGTTGTTATTATTATTTCACTATCTACTGGGCAAAAGGATATAAAATATTTAGGTCAAGATTTTCAAAATAAATGTGTAAAATTAGCCTCCTAAAACCATAATAAGACACCTAAATAACAAACGTGATTTTCAAATTTGCTGTGCACCATGCTCATTAAGGTGTCTAAATATGAATTTAGGAGCTGGACTTTCAGTGCTTTTTTTTTAATCTCAACTATTATGCCTGTGCAGAAGCCCTCTACCAAAAATGAAGTAATACAAAATATACTAGAAGAGTGAGCCTTTTGAGGTCCTTAAGCTAGACAGCAATCATTGCTGTTATGTAACGTAGCTCAGTACGCTAAGAAATGAGCTCAGGAACCATTAACCACTGATTTTTTACAATGCATTGCAAATGCAGATATAATTGCTGAACAACATTAGGCTGATCTAGGATTTAAAATATAGTTAAGCAGCTCTTAAAGTACTTCTCTGTTTACACTAAGCAAGTTATACTTGCATTTCCTTACTTATGCATATCTGTAATATTCTGATCCTTCAGATGTATCCAACACGTTTAAAAAAGCTGATAAAATTGTTTTAAGGTATGTGCTGATGATATTCTAACATGGAAAAGTTAGCTAAAGAATAGAAGGAAAATCTGGAATACAAAACTAGCACAGAACCTAACAGCATCCCACATTTCACCCCAAGCATATTGTCAATATTCCACAGCTGTACATCATGCAAACCTAACAGCTGAAAAAGGAATCTGGTGGTAAAGAGTCAGAGTAAGATGTGTCCTTCACACTTTTATTATAATTTCTAACAACAATGGTTGTTCTTATGTTTGTTCATATAGTGCTGTAAATGAACACTGCACTTTACAAAAACACAAAAAAGCCATTACAGTCTAACATAGACAAGACAAAACACAGGAAACAGCTCAGGTATGGAGAGCGTGGAGACATTATTGTTGCAAAGGGATGTTTATTTGTGTACTGATGAAAAATATTTGATCTGATATATAAAAGTGGCAGATAGTTTGACTAGCTTGAATTTCACCAGCCTGCCAGCCAAAACAGAAGCATGCATGCACACACATGCTGCATTCAACATTTCCTCCTATATTTCATGCAATAGCTTTAGAACAATCTTCCTTTGGTATTATCTTCACAAAATCTCCCTCTATAGGAAAGAAGCTGTTCTCACACACCGAACTCATATAAAGAATTTGAGCAGCTGCACAAAGCAGAAATTTGCATATTTCTGGTTTTCCTTTACATTACACCATACCTACCCTTCAGGATTGTGGAAACTGTTAAAAGTTGCTGAATGGTAGCCACCAAACTCACTCCAGCCTGTTATGAATGTGGGATTTCATGTGTTCACCACTGATTAGACTACATTATTTCTATTATCCTATTGGGCTTCACACTAGGAATAGAGGCACTTGCCCTTATTTGAAACCAGCAGACACCAGGAGAATTTGCTGAGCGCTAATGAGAAAGCTACGGTTTTGTTGATATCATCTGGGACATTCTTGCTGTGGTCTGCTATTAAAATCCGGAGCTCTACATAACACACCATATTAAGCAGGCAGTGACTTTATTATGGGATCAGTATAACTTTTCATGTCTATTGTACTCCTACAGCCTTTGCTCAAACACCTTTTTCCAGAATATGAAACATAATATCTTGGTGCAAGCTGCATTATTTAAAATGGGGCAATGTGGTTCATAACTTTACATTTATTGCATACTTTTAAGCCACTTGACCCATATAAATATTACTATAGAGTTGCCCTCAGTTATTAAATTCTTATTGCTTATAAAATGGGCAGCAGGAAATATATAATCTATAGACTAAGGTGGTTGTTTTGTTGTGGGGGATTTGGGGTTTTTTGGGGAGGGGGGATAAAGGAAGGAGGAATGTTAGAAACAAATGTGTTTTCATCCACTCCCTATCAAAGATAATATTTTTCTTGCTTTAAGCGAGAATTTATTTATTTAAACTTCAAGAATTGTGTACCAGCATAGCAAGCAGGATTCTGCCCATTCTGCCTCTCAGAGCTAAAATGGAAACCCTACTTCTCAAAAGAAATTGCATGTAAACACATTCATTTCTTTAGCACAAGGAAGACCAGGTAAAAATAGGACATGAACACTTTCCATGGTCCAGCTATGTCCCAAACTATGAAGCACACATGGCATTTAGTGTCATTTCTACAAATGACAGCTTTTCTGTTTTCATCAGCTTATCTGTATACACAAATCCAGCCTCAAATTTTTCATTATAACATATTGGGGGGTGGGGGGAATGTATATTTTATATACAGAAAATTTCCCCCTCTCCTTTGCAAATACATTTGCCAGAAATACATGGGCAGAGTTACCATGACTTCTTCAGACTCCTCAGAGAAGCAGTCCTATCCCTTATGAGTCTGTTTGCACTGATTCAGACTAACCCCACACCTACGTAAGGCACCTGAGAATAAGCTGAACTCAAGGTTCTCTAGCACTGGCTCTAGATATAGTCCAATGTCTCAATGTGTAAACAGAGTCCCTTTTCTAGGAATAAGCCTAACAACACACACACACGTGTGTATTTATATATATAAGACAGCAACGACAACATATTAACATAGGTAATTTTACTTCAGAGTTGCTTGGGGCAGAACCTCTAGACCTAGAGGTTACTGCTGTCAAAGTAGGACCTTTTTCTTCCTGTCACTTCTTTCAGAGATGAAGGGAAAGATTTCCCTTAGCCTACAGCATTTAGCGTGCAAACACTCCACCACAACATTTTGAAACTATAGAAATCATGAAACCAGCCTGTGACCTTCCATTTCAGTGACAGTACAGGAATCCCTTGAGCAGCGGAGGCATCCTCTGATATTTGGAAAAGTGTCATGTTTTCTTTACAGAGAAAACTGTCATATTGTTGTTGGCATAAAATACAACACTTCTTGGAGTTGTGATTTCCTTGTTTGCTACAAAATGTCACCTGGGCAACTGACATGTTTTTGTTTTGCTTAGAGCAATTCACTACTTATGAGATTCAAATATAGGTGATATTGATACCTTAAGCTGTACTGAAGAGTAACAACAATTACAGGCATCTGAAATTCTTTAAAAAGAAGTAGTTTAGCAAAATACATGGGCCTTTCTGAAGATGGTCATATTTGATACAAGTTAAATATAACCTTTATATAATTTGCAACCTATTGATGTTTGGGTGCAGTAATTTTTCAATAATAAAAACTACCAGTAAGAATCAGCTTCAACTAAGTGAATGAAGTGCTTCCCACAAATAAGCAATACATTTACACGAGTTAGTACAGTAAGTTAAAAAAATACTATGATATGACCACCTTCAAAAAATAGGTGTAACTAACCAGTGGTTATAAAAAGTATGTTGCTTTTTACATATACCAGGCATACCTTAAAAATATAAAAATGGCATTATTTATGTCTGTCTTAACAAGTTTTTATAATCCCACTGCTTACTGAGGGAATCCTTAATCATATGATAATTGATAACAGCTGTTGTAAATGTCAATATTATTATTATTTCTAATACTTGACTTTTTAAATTGTATAGTAAGATTGAGCATTAATAAACTGTGAAGAATATACATAGAGCATGAAAAAATACAAAGAATAAAAACAGCTACTTTTTGCTTTCCCAGTGAAAGAATTGAAGTGGACAAATCCCATTCCCATAAAAAAAAATCAAATAGTATCAAACTAAGTAAAAAAAACATTTTTAACAATACAAGTTTGTTATTGTTAAGAAAGCTGAATTAGTGGCTTACATTGCATAAACAAGCACAAGATCTTCCAAGTGTAAAAACATGAAGCTGAAATACATGTTTGAATATTTTAAGGCTTTATTTCATATTAGCTCTGAGTCTTCTTTAGTTAGGAACTTTAGCTTTCCTTTTTCTATTCACTGAAGTGTTCACCTGTTATTTGGCTACATGAAACAGGATATATTTGGGCTGTTCTGCACCCAATGATTAGTGATATCAGTATTAATGTACTTGCTATTTGTACTGATTTATGATTTTTTTAAGTATAGACAACGTTGCTTGTCAAACCAAATAGCTAAACAAATGAATACTACCTCAAAGAATTCCTCTTTAAGAGTTACAGTGTCATTTGTTTGTTTTCAGGCTTTAATAAAAACAGGTTCTAAGAGTATTGCATTTAGCAGATACTATGCATCACTTAAGAATGGTGGCATTTAACAAGAACAAATGATTTTTAACAGATTTGCATGTTTTGTAAAGTATGTCAGACAAACCAAGAGAAAGTCTCTTAATTACTCATCAAACAGACTTCAGTCAGCTGGGAATGCAGCTGGAGTGATATGTTGCATTTTTGTTAGGGCAGACCCAACATACTTCCTCTTTTAAAAAAAGCCCAAACAAACCCTAACTCTCTAAACAGAGCCTCAGCGCTCTCTCCTGCAAAGACTTATGCACATGCTTAATGCTAAGCACCTCAATAGTTCCACTGAACTCAAGGGGACTACTCGAGTGCTTAAAATTAAGTCTATGCAAAAATCCTTGCAGAACTGGGGCCTTGGATTACAAGAAACAACAAGAAACTGCATACTGATTGTTCTGTTTGTAAATATTGCATCAGTAGATAAAGTTCTATGTCCTATAGGTCTTTTCCTCTGATCTTTCATAAGTATCCACTACAGTTAGATTTCCATGGAAGGAAAATTAGAAAATACACAAAACTCTTTTCTATTTTTAAAGCAGAATTACGTTACATACCATTTTGTACAAACAGGAGAAAAGTCACCATTAGGCATACTAACAACTCCCTTTTAGCATAACTTCCGAGTTCCTCAGTATTAGAATTTGCTTGAAAAAAAAAAAGAAAACTACAGAATTAGTGACCTTTCACATGGGGATGATGTTATCCAATTATGTATATTTTACTGGCACAGTAACTGTAGTGAAATTCCATATTTCAATATAATTGTTATAACACAAGGGCCTGTATCCTGCTGTCCTTATTCAGCCAAAACTCCCATTGACTTCAAAAGGAGTTTTTCCTGAACACAACTCTAGACTAGGGCTCACAGTTTGTAACTTTTCATGTCTCCCCTAAACGTAGCTAGTGATGTTCAGCATATCCCCAGTGCAAGACAATTTTAAAGGTATATTTTAAGGCATGTATGTTATATAGTGGAGTGTCTGTTACAGAATTAATAGGGGTGCATAAAAGGCTTGTGCAAATCCATTCCATATTCTGGCATGACCTAACCAAGTGTATGCTATATTCTTCTTACAGTGCTTTTTTCTGAATTCACAGAGCTCAACTCTGCTCTCAATTACACCAATGTGAATCTAGAGTAACTATTAAATTCAATGGAGTTATTCTGATTCACATTACAGTACCTGAGAGCAGAATGTGCCCTGTAATTCCACTGTAGCTGAGGGCAGAATCTGGCCCATAATTGTCACTCTCATATGATTTATTCTGCAATTCATATTTTAAACGGTATGTAATCCATTGGCAGTACTGAAAAACATGCAATAACGACATGGGTGGACTTAGATTTCTTGGGTCACATTCAGACAGATGGCTTTTTTGTGACTCTTTTTTTCCCACAAGTTTGCTCTCTCTTGTATTAGGACTGGACTGAGACTTTCATAGGATTTTCCAAGATTAGGTAAAAGGTTTATCGCTCACAGTCCTCCGAATTCATCGTGAATCTATGCTGGCTCTGCCTATCATTTGCCATTTGCCGCTTTTATCTAATAATGAGATTTTATCAGGACACTTACCCTTCAAAGGTTTGTAAAGAGGAAAAAAAATCTGATCAGAATATGTTGGCTGCTTTCAGTTAAACACATTGTGAGATCCTAAAATAACGGCTCTACAACATGGCAATGTTTCAGCATTCTGCAAAAGATCCTCATTAACAAGAAGGGCACCATGTTTTATAACTGGATTTTTACTACAAATCCCTGTTTTGTTCTGTGCATATAAAAGGAAACTCCTGCTTACTTGAAATAGATTTGTAAGAAAGGGGAAATGTTTTGGGGTTTTGTTTTTTTAAACTGCATATATTTGCTAAATGTAATTACCTACCTTCTATTAGTGAAACTTTACTTTCTTCCTTTATAGTAATATATAGTTCTGAAATTCCAAAGGTTTCTGCTGCTTTTCAGCTGTCACCTCAAGTCAAAATCATGGAATTCAGCTCTAAAAAAAATTATATATAATAAATTTAACTTGACCTGATTTTTAAAAACAGACAATTTTGTTTTAGTTTGTTTTTGAACATTTTTTGAAAACTGTATATCTAGTCAACCCTTTGCCCTCATTTATACTACAAACATTGTTTTCCAAAATTTGGGCTGACAATCAAACCCTGATAAATTTTGTGACAACACAGTGCTCCAAAGAATATATTTCTAAGAAGTGTAAGAGAGACTTTTGAACCTGAAATGCTTACAAAGGAGGCTAAATCATATGCTTTGACATCTCAGCAATTTATATATACACATGTGCCTGTGTGTGCATGTGTTTATATATGCTGCATGTATTGTTTGATTCTGAAAAAATAAGATCCCCATTTAACCAACATTTATATGCAATCACACTTGTGCATAATATAACCCTTGACCCACATTACAGATGACCTGGTATTCAGTGCTTACCAGCCTATTTTATACACCAAAGTAAACTTTCATACTACAGTTTAAATTTAATCAATTTTTATTTTGCAGTCTTTGTAGATTGAGTCTTTTGTTAAGAAAGGACGTCTTGTTTCCAAAACACACCACAAGTAATCACTGGCATCAGAGTGCCACCAAAAGGCAGAAAAAGAAATTAGCAACCACATACTGACCTTTAGAGAGACAGCTAAGGTTATGCACATAACATTTGCTTGTTTACTTTGCAAAATAAGCAATGAGTTGGAAATTCCTAGTTTAGTAAGCATCTCAGTATGCCTAAAAAGCAACATTGAGAATAACAACAAAACACACAATTGTTTTTATTTTTCTGTTGTTGTGCGTGGAGCCTATTATCTGCTTTGCTCTATATCTATCATGATGCAACTTTAATAACGTTAGCCACGACTGCTCAGAAAATCACAGCTGTAGCTGGAGGCAAAAAAAAAAAAAAAAAGCTAAAATGAGGTGCTTCTCCCAAGCCTCACCTAGTGCGCTGAGTATTGGCTTATGCGTGAGAATAAGCAAACGAATCGATCGCTGCAGTAGGTTGATGGCTACTGGTCGTTTTGATGGATATGACTGTAAAAAAAAAGTCCAGATTGGTTCACAGTGGACCTCAAACCATGTCAGCTAAAACCAAAGAGACAAAAAAGTGACAGCTGTGGAGAGTACACTGCAGGCAGTCAATGGTTCCTGTGATTTATTGTTCCATCTGCCTTGCCGCTGTGAGGACAAGTTCCCCCTGATTTGGTTAAAATGAAAAGGACCTCAGAGAGCACAACGTGTTTTTTGAAAATGTGCAGAAACTATTTTTTGTATTTCTTGATTTATGTCCCTTTCCCCCTCCATAATGTTTGCACCAATTGTTACCCAACAATGATTGCTGAAAAATGTGAAGCTTCCCAACCACTAACAAGTCCTCTGACCTCCCCCAAAGAAAAAAAAACTAGTAAAAAGATAAATACCCACAAAAATGACCTATGCTGTCAAATACAAACAGAAAACTCGTTTAATTTTTGCAGTCCTTCTTTTCAATTAATAACTACATTTGTATTTAAAAGTCTGAAAATCTTTTGGATTGTGAAACAGTTGAAGCATATCCAGCTGGCTGTAAAATATTATGGGTGGTGTAACAATTTTATGTATTAGAGGGCTTAAACTTCTATTATGAATTTGCCTGAGCCACCCACGTATATGGTCAACAGTATTCGATTAGAGGAGGGCACTGCTGGAATTTAGTCCTGCAATTTACACTGGAACCTTTACAATGTTTACATATGAACTTTTGCTGTTTCTGACTTGAAAAGCAACATTTCCTTCATGTGGTTGATATAGCTTATTACACCATTAAAGAGAAGCACTGCATGACACTTCTGTGAGTGTAACATGAAAGCCTAATCAACACTTAAAGGTGTAACACAACACAAATAATCTCACTCCTTTGGGAAACTAAAGTAGCAGTCTGAGAAACATTTTGACTTTTCCCTGGGAGAATTAAAGTATGCGATAGCAGAAATATGGTTAATGTTTTAATACATTTATGGTGCATAAATCATAAATGAAGCATTAAGTATCTAGTGCTCTCTAAAAAGTTTTAACAAATATGAGCAAATTGAATGAATCTCATAGAGTGATGTATTGATAATTTTCAATGTGTATCATGTTAGAAAAAATGGAATTAGGACCTTAGAGACCTTTCATATTCCTGCATATGTTATAATTCACTCCTTAAAACTGCACGAACCAGTAATTTACAATAAGTTAACTAAAGGCTCTTACTCTCCAATTCTAATAAATGTTTAATGCAGATCAGCAAATTTTCAGCAAATTTCCCATGAAAAGGCCTGTTGGTTTTGATGGTGCATGGAAAGTTCTGCTCTCTTTTGCCTTCATTCGAGGTCCCTTAGGTCCTGACCCCTGTGGCAGGCACTTCCTGGATGAAGGTTTCTTTAGGCCTCATAGGTCCAACCTGGTGTCAAAAGCTGGCCTTGTCTCCTGTCTCAGGATGTTGGTTTTACCTTTCAAGTGTTTCCTGAATTTGTGAAAATTCTTTTTCTGGCTGGTTGTTCATAGTGGCTTAATGTTTAAAAAATATTTACCTTTTTCACGAGAGAAAGAGAGAGAGAGCGAAGAAGAGAGAGTGAGAGAGAGAGAGAGAATTCTTAGTTGCTACTGTTGAGCAGGGGTTTTTCTCCTGGGACCAGTTCTACTTTTGGAACATGTTATTGTCAGGCAGAGGTCAACATCTTTTACCTCTTTTTTCCATTATTCAGAATAAGTATTGATGTTATGTTTTAGCTATTTAAAAGCCAGCTGCCTTGCTCATTTCAGATATTTTTCCTGGTATTATTGTATGTGGTAATAGCTGGCCTGTGTATCGTCTTTCACAAAATCTAGCCTTTCAGGGTCTCAGTCTTCAAATGATATCAATCAAAATTTATGCAATTCAAAATCCATATGTATAGAGTCCCAGTTCACCTCATTTAATGATAATAGTAAACCACATGTTGTGTACATGTCTAAAACACTTTTCTAGTTCTTGACTGTATTAACCCTAGGGGCACTATGTTTTTGTACAGCTTGCCCAACTGAGCAGCATAATATATTGATTAATACTTGGCAACAACTGCATTCTTAAATAATAAAACTCTGAACAAGGTAAATGTGTACTAGTAAAATGAAAAGAGTGTCCATATTATTTGGGGAAATATGTTAATATAAGATGTTAAAGAACAGGAGAACAGTGGGTATTTCAATTAAACTGCAGTATCTATAACTAATTTCTGTTCATTTCCTAAATGATCTCTTTATTAAGCCATCTACATCACCTACTGAAATATATATGGTATATCCACCACAAATACCTTATGTTAGATATAGTTATATATGCTGTATCCACTATAAGTGGAAAAAGTTGAGGATTTCTTTAAAGACAAATTGGGATTAGAAAGCTGTATTATGATGAAATTATTCATGAATATACATTTTCTGTGGGTATCAAAGGCAAAAACTGGTAACAGTTCCTATTTGTACAATAGCATTTGCCCCTGACAAACTGCATTACTTACTTAAGGCTTCATATACAGTTACAAATAAGATTTGCTTTCATGGAAAAACACTAAAATATTTGGCAAAGGAAGAACTGAACATTTTCCTTGATTTGTTTTGGCAACTCTGAAAAATAGATCCCATTACACACACTTGTGCATTCCAAAAACATAATAATGAACAATAATTTTAGGAAAACCAAGATATAATTAAAAATTCTGTGACATCATAAGCACTGAGAGAAGCTAGGTGAGTATAAACTGAAACATTTCAGAGAGAGTTGTATTTAGCATAGAGGGTAGCTTTAAAAAAGAAAAGAGGAAGAAAGATCCAACTGAAGACCAATTGCAAGCATTTATTTTGTGAAGAATATTAAAATATACTAAGTAACATGAATTATTTAGCCACTAGTTAAATTGTTTTCATACTTTTTTTTGTAAAAAAGGGGGGCAATTTTTAAACAGATGCGTATTCACATTTCTGTCATTTGATATTAGACTTCTGTATGAAAATAAATATTGAAAAATTAAGCATGATTATATTTTGATTAACTGGAATTGGTCCCTAAAACCACAAGGTATAGCAGCAAAGGCTGCATCTGTCTCTTCCTTCAATGACATCCACATGACTCTCAGTGAGGCAGGAAAGCTGTTGACAAATTAATACTTTAAGAAAATAAACTATGGTCATGTTGAACATAGAGCAACTTTATCCTGATTAATTTGCGTTGGAGTCAATCCAGCCCCCATTTACAAAGCCCCGCAGTTTGTACAAATGTAATTTCCTAATATTTACATGAGGAAAGCCTCAGCAGTTAAGCTTTGCCTGCAGTGTGAGTTTTGTGGTTAGTAAAAAGACAATAAAAATACAGAGAGGTAATTGTAAGCACATTTGGAAAAAAACATTTTCTACACTACTCCTCGCACAGCCCTATAAAAATGTGTTGTGTTATTTTGTGCTTACAGGGAATGCTGTGCCAGCATTCACCTAGCAAAGTTTTAAGTAATGTAACACCTAATGCTTAATAACAACTGCATTGCTGCAACTGACTATAACAAACAAACAAACCTTTATAACACTAACATTACATTTTAACTTTGTTATTCTCTAAATGCTGGTATAAATTTAGATTAGCCTGCCTAATCACACAGCCTGTCATTTTATGTCTTTATTTAAATAAAATGTTAGACATTCATACATTTGTCTAATTTAATAAATATGAGTGAGAAAAATGCAGTTTTAATGTGTTGCTTTGTTGGAAGAATATTAAAAATAACCTTTAGTTTTAATGAGATTTTTCCCCATCAGTTTACACAATTTTCCAGATGCAAAATGAGCTTTTGGTTGTAAAATATTTTATCACATTATCTTACACAATAAAGATTACATGTTTTCACTCTCTCTCAACTCCACCGCAATTATTTTTTAGTGTTTGCAAATCATAATATCATTTAAAAACTATATTTTATACCTCGTCTAAAATACTTTTATAGCAATGTGATGAAAAAACAAACACCCAACAACAACATCTATTTAACTACTGTTTTTAAGTGGCTGTAATATGCTTTGGTATAATTTCCCAGAAAAAGACACAGCTAAAAAAGCTTAGCTGTTCTTGAAAACAAATCTCCCAAGCAGCATCTTTGAAAAAATCCCCAGAATTTAATTCCCCTGGCTGAAGAGCCCAGAGAGCCTGAATGTAAAAATAGTAGCCCTGTCATTTCACATTCATTAAGTGTGAAACTCAGAAATTAATAATGTAAAAATATGCTTTTTAATTAGTCTTACATTCTGCCCAATGTACTTAAATGGGATCAGCAGCTCCCTAATGATTTTTTTCTTAATAAAGTATTAGCCTGTGATGCACTGCGGTTGACAGGTATGATAAACTGGAAAGTACTTTTGGAGGCGTATGAATGATACCAAAATAGTACTCTCCTATTTAAAGGTAATTAACATCAGGGAGCAATATTACATGAGGAGAAGCCCGCAAGATTTTTATTTCAGGGTTTGTGGTTGTGTTGTATTTTTGTTTTGTTTTGTTTTTTTATAAGTAGTTTGATGATTGCAGCAGTGATTTTATAATTTAACTACCTCTGTTGAAAGCTAAGTTTTCGCTAATAGCAGGTCAACAGGATCATAAAGCAGTCTTAAAAATATTAAAAAGAAGGTAAATCTGCCTAGATAACCTAGTCAATAGTAATATGTGTGTAATTTTATAGATGTGTGTGCATATATAGCCCCTAATATGTGGTTTACATCACTGGCTGAGTTTAGTATTTGTTCTCTGAAGGGATTGACTTGATATTAATCACGTGAAAAAAATAAGTTATAGAAAAACCCATCTAAAAAACATTATGCGTTCTGTCAAAATCTGAAATGCAGGAAGTCTGAACAAAATATTCCAGTTAAGCCAAATGAACCTCAGACATCATTCAAACAGCCCAAAACACAGGGAAATTGTAATCAACTCCCGCTTTCCAAAACAATTTGCTTCTTTGAATTAGTACAGCAAGCTATTTTAAAACAGATGACAGATGATTGTTGACCAGTATTGCTTATATAATAACATTCCCTAACTCATTTACATGCCAAATGTCAAAACCCACTGTCTACTTAAGAATTTTTTCTCATATCTGTAAGTAACAGCATTCCCAAATGATGCATTTTCAATATAGTAAACAAGAAAACAATGACTACATATGTAGAATATGACAAAACCAGAGCAGTTCTGGAAAGAATCCCTTAATATTACAGTAGAGCTTTACAGGACGGATCTGCCTTTTGGCTGGCAGGATTCTCCTGAACTCAGTAGGAATCACATTCATATAAGGTATGGATACAATTCACACAGTGGCCCATACTCCATGTGTAGTCACCAATAATGTATGGCTTGACTTCATTCCAATTTCATTTCATTGCTCTTTATTTATATATCCTGAAGTTCTCTAATGCATGTCACATTTCTAAACATGCACTGACATTTCTATATGTTTTCACACTGTTCATCTGCTACTACTGTTGATAACCACAGTGGGTAACATGCTCGGTAGCATAAACTGTTTGTGACACTAATGTACTACATTACTTGCTAAACGTTTCCTCAAATATGTCTTTGTAGCAGCATTCTCACTGATTAAACTTCGTATGTATGATGGAACCTCTCTTTTCCATTGCATATTTAAATTGGAAAAAAATAAAAAATACTAATCTTTGCTAATTTCCTAATTTTCAGTCAAACACAACAGATAATTAGTCCTGAACCTCCACACCACTCTGCTGAGCAAGCTTTCAAATTCTGATGTCAGTTTTCATGTGTCTTTCGCAGTCACAAAGAAAATTAGTAATAGGGAGAGAAAAAAATGAGTTCAGATTTTCTTTTTCTTACTACAAATGCACTAGTTAGGATTGCTGCAGAGGAATATTTTTAAACATCCTGATTCAGCTAAAGAATCAGTTTACCGTAAACTAAAGTATAAGCTTACAAAATTCAGTGAAAGTGGTAGCTAAAAAGAGGACTTCAAAAGACTTTCAAGCATGGCATTCACCATGAATACTTTGCCATTATGTTATTTCACAGACTTGGAGCGAGCTGTGTGAACATATCTGTAGTCCAACAAGTGTCCAGCTGGTAATAATATTGTATCAAAATCCAAATGAACATAGATGAATCACTGGATTCTTTATAGTAAATCTCTTTCTTCTGCTTTGGTAATGTCTAATGGCTTTTATAAATGTGGTCATTAAATGTGATTTCTTTCCTTATTTATATTGGCAGTGCAAACCTACCTACCTATCAGCTAAATTTAAGCTCTTTTATAATATTTTTCCAATCACAAACACTATTGCATTGTTCTCCAGAGAATTATGTGATGGATCTATCTATCTATTTATGTGTTCATGAATCAAGTAGTCCAAATCATTGGAGTGAAAAAAGTTTGTATAATCTATGGTTTTTATAAGAGTCCATTGAACTTATACGTCTCTGGGGATTTCCAGTAATGCCACGTTATTGGCACAATCCTCTTGCAAACCCACTGTACAAAACCACCTGCAATTTATGAATATTTCAGTTATGACAGTAGTCAGAGTTCATGTAAAAATCAAGGCTTAAAATATAGCTATACTTCTGAGTTGAGAAAGTAAGTTTCCAGGAGCATGTACATCTCTAATGGGATACTGAGTCAGAAACTGATCATCTAAGCAGCCATGGATTTTTTGTTACTGAGATGTTAACTACATTTCCTTATAAAGAATAAAATAAAGTAAAAATAACAGCACTTACTGGGAAATATTTACATAGAACCACACTGGGCAAACCTTTATCTAGCTGAGTAGGATTTACATGAGTAGTCCCAGCAAAGCCACATGGGTATATAACAACTTATCTGCTCTGGGAATTCAGGAACAGTCCTGCATACAAGCAGGCTATAGCCACACACAGGAGCACGTTAATTAATTACTGTCTGTAAAATGGGATGAAAGGAGTTCTAGAAATGCCAGGTATTACTGAAAACAAATTGGTCCATTCTTTCCCAAATAGTCTTATTAAACATAGTTCACTTTTTTTCTAGTCTGATATTTTAACAAATCCTGTTGCAAAATGATGTTATTTTCATTAAATATCAAATTAGCAAGACTAAAATAAAAAGGATCCAGCTGCAGTACAAAACCCTGTACAATAATGAGATACAGTTAGAGGGGGCCTAACATCCCCATACCTGGGAAGATGAAGGCAGAAGACATCATGTTGAGGATGTGATGCTTATTCTCTTGGAAGGATCAGCTTACATTTTCACTTACAATACCCCCTTAATGGCCAGCCCAAGAACTGGCATTTGTGCTGGTGCCAGAGGGAATGCATGTTTACCAACTGGCTGAAGTAACATGCTGCAGTGGTTAGAGACAAAGAAATGGAGAAATACAGTACAAATTCAAGGGATACAAGGACAATACAAACTGCTCTAAATGCAGTGGGGTCATGTTAATGCCAGAAAATCAATCACTCTAAATGCTATTTATCATTCTATCAAAGGAAGATAGAACACGTATATTATTTATACAAGTCTGAAATCATTTTATGTTACTTACTGCAGAGTCAACTTCTGAATTGATAGGAAGGTCTCCTGGAACAGTGTTATCTCTTCATCTGCATGCCAGACGAACAGACATACTTGATAGATACTTGTGTCAAATATTAGATCAGAGCTAAAGTAAATGAAATAGTGTTATAGTATAGTGGCCTACATTATAGTATAGTGGCCTACATAAGTAACAAGTGACTTCATTTTCAATTGCACTCTATGTAAAGAGATTAAAATGGTTATATTATTAGTTTTATTAAGAGAGTTAGCTATCTAATCTGTCTAGCTATTTCTACTAGCACAGCGCGGCTGAGCACCTTTACAACTCTTTTTGGGCCAAATCATCTGCCCTGCTTCTGTGAGCATAAGAGACCTAAATCTAGCAAATATCTCCTGAGAGGCACAGGAAGAACAGGGGGGGCACTTCATGGTAATATTCCAACATCCCCTGGGGCTCTATGAAAGCCCCTGTGCTTGAGCTCTGTGAAACTATCATTTATTTATTGTTATTTGCACTGCAAGGCCCCATTGTGTCAGGTACTGTACAAACATGTTACAATGGGATGGTCCCTGCCCAAAAATGCTTAAAATCAAGTTTAAGACAAGAGATTGCAGATGGACATGACGAATGGGAGGGAACACCAGGGGAAAGTCAGACAGCTGTGAATAGTGGAATAACCAGTAGTTACAGAACACCAGCTGCTCCATCCCAAACTGACGCCCCATATGGGTATCCAAATGGGTTCTAATGCTACCTGATCCCCTCCATGCCTTCTAGCACTACTATGCAGCTGCAGGGAGACTCGACCAATGACAGCACAATGGTGCTGTCAGGAGGAAGGCCAGTACGGTGACCAGCCTACAACTAAGCAGACTCTGATTCTCTTCCCTCCGCATCTCCAAGATCAGTGAAGATCAGAGGCTATTCACCCTCGGCTTGATTCCTGGGTCCATTTTTGGCTCTGAGCCTCAAGGCTGGTCTACACTGGGGGGGGGGACTGATCTAAGATACGCAACTTCAGCTACGCGAATAGCGTAGCTGAAGTCAAAGTATCTTAGGCCTGGTCTACACTACGCGTTTAAATCGATTTTAGCAGCGTTAAACCAATTTAAAGCTGTACCCGTCCACACTACGAGGCCCTTTATATCTATATAAAGGGCTCTTTAAATCAGTTTCTGTACTCCTCCCCAATAAGAAGAGTAGCGCTAAAATCTGTATTACCATATCGGATTAGGGTTAGTGTGGCCGCAAATCAACGGTATTGGCCTCTGGGCGGTATCCCACAGTGCACCACTGTGACCACTCTGGACAGCAATCTGAACTCAGATGCAGTGGCCAGGTAAACAGGAAAAGCCCTGTGAAATTTTGATTTTCATTTCCTGTTTGCCCAGTGTGGAGCTCTGATCAGCACGGGTGGCAATGCAGTCCCAAATCCAAAAAGAGCTCCAGCATGGACCGTACGGGAGATACTGGATCTGATCGCTGTATGGGGAAACAAATCTGTTCTATCAGAGCTCCGTTACAGAAGAAGAAATGCCAAAGTGTTTGAAAAAAAAATCTACAGGCTACAGGCTGTGTGACAAGCGTTACGGGAAGCCAGAGACTCAAATGGATGCTCATGGAGGGAGGGAGTGGGTACTGAGGACTCCAGCTATCCCACAGTCCCCAGCAGTCTCCGAAAAGTATTTGCATTCTTGGCTGAGCTCCCAATGCCTGTAGGTTCAAACACATTGTCCGACATGGTTCAGGGAATAGATCGTCAATTTACTCGCCCCCCACATGAAAGAAAAGGGAAAGAAATCGTTTCTTGACTTCTTTCAATGTCACCCTATGTCTACAATGCTGCTGGTAGACACGATGCTGCAGCAGTGAGCAGTATCTGCTCCTCTCCCCCCCCTGGTGGCAGACGGTACAATATGACTGATATCCATTGTCACCATCAGCCCGTGAGTGCTCCTGCCTGGCCTCAGGTGAGGTTGGCTGGGGGCGCCTGGGTAAAAATAGGAATGATTCCTGGTCATTCCCAGTAGATGTTACAGAACGGCTGTAACCATCCTCATCATAGCAACTGGGGGCTGAGCTCCATCAGCCCCCTCCCTTTCCTGTGTAAAGAAAAGATTCTGTACTGTCTGGACTATCATAGCAGTGGGATGCTGGGCTCCTCTCCGCACCGCTTAATGTCCTGCCTGGACTGTCATAGCACCTCGAGGCTGCCTCCTCCTCATTTTATCTCACTAACAAGTCATTGTTTCTTATTCCTGCATTCTTTATAACTTCATGACACAGATGAGGGGGACACTGCCATGGTAGCCCAGGAAAGTTGGGGGAGAAGGGAAGCAACGGGAGGGGTTGTTGCGGGGTACCCCCCCCCGTGAATGGCATGTAGCTCATCATTTCTGCGGCATCTGACACGGAGCAGCTGTGCTTTCTGATACACTGGTTCTCTACTATACTTGCCCCATATTCTAGGCAGGACTGACTCTATTTTTAGAAACCATAAAGGAGGGACTGACTCGGGGAGTCATTCTCAGTTTTGCTTTTGCGACCCCGGCTGATCTCAGCCAGGGACACCCATGATAGCAGTGGACAGTACAGAAAGACAGATAACCATCATCTCATTGCCAATTTACACTGGCAGCAGATGGTACAGAACGACTGGTAACCATCTCTGCTATCGTGCAAAAGCAAGTGAATGCTGCTGTGTAGCGCTGGAGTATCGCCTCTGTCCGCGGCATCCAGTACACATACAGTGACTGTAAAAAAAAAAGCTGAACGGGCTCCATGGTTGCCGTGCTATGGCGTCTGCCAGGGCAATTCAGGGGAAAAGGACGTGAAATGATTGTCTGCCATTGCTTTCTCGGAGGAAGGAATGACTGATGACATTTACCCAGAACCACCCGCGACAATGATTTTTGCCCCATCAGCCACTGGGCTCTCAACCCAGAATTCTAAGGGGCAGGGGAGACTGCGGGAACTATGGGATAGCTATGGAATAGCTACCCACAGTGCAACGCTCCGGAAATCGACGCTAGCCTCGGACCATGGACACATACCGCCGAATTAATGTGCTTAGTGTGGCCGCGTGCACTCGACTTTATACAATCTGTTTTATAAAACCGGTTTATGTAAAATCGGAATAATCCCGTAGTGTAGACGTACCCTTAGATTGATTTACCTCTTGTTCTCACGGCGCAGGAGGCAAAGCCATAGCTCCCCGTGTTGACTCCGCTACCGCCGTTCACACTGGTGGAGTTCTGGAGTCGACAGGCGCATGTTCGGGGATCGATATATCGTGTCTAGATGAGATGGGATATATCGATCCCCAAGAAATCGATCACTACCCGCTGATATGGCGGGTAGTCTAGAGATACCCTCAGCTTGCCTCTTACTTGGAGTCTGGCTTTGACCTTCAATTTGTCTCTTGACTCCAACTATGGTTTTGCTTCCTAGCTTCTACCACTAGTCCTGCTTAACTTCACCCAGGATCCTGACAGAGTGTAAATCACATCCCAGATTTTACCTATTGTCCATTTTTAAAAGAAAAATATTGTGTAATTTACAAAATCCTAATCCAGATACTTCCAGAAATGGACAGCAGATGGGGCTACAAAAATCATCAAATAAAAATAATGGAATGCAGTCTTTTGCCGTCTGAAAACCAATCTATTCTGAACCATTTCAAAAAATAAATAGGATTCCCCTTTTCTGTTTTAAGACATCAATGAATCTGTTTCATAATGGGCTTTTGTAAACCGATTATCCTTGATAATCTCATTAGCTGAAATTATCTTACTTTTCTAACATGGTAGATTTTTAAATACCTTTTATTTCATATCCCCCTGGGCACATTGCAATACAATTTACTATTACGCAAAATAATTATCTCAAACCTTAATGCTTAAGAGTAAAATTAAAAAAATCTTAGGGGCAGATATTAGAAAGTAACAAGACAGTAACCCCGGATTTGATCACAACTGGAAAAACTCTCCTGATAAAAAATAAACCAAACTCAGGTATGGGCTAAATTAAGGGTTTGTCCCCTTGAAGTAACTGAGCCAAATTCAACTCCAGTGGAATTCTGTATGCTTACACTATGACTGACTTGAGTGCATTTTGTACAAGTATTCTTTACTAAATTCCTATATTTATCAAATAAAGGGCTTCTTTATAAAATTGCACAAACACAGCAGGAAATCAGACTTTCTCACTTAAACTTATACCTAGGATTTCAATACAGATTAGAGGCAGCTTCAACCCCTCGCCAGATTCAAAGACAAAGTCAGCAGCACAGCTGGGGAAAGGTGAAGGAAATGAAATTGACACACAGCTGCCACTTCTGGACAAATTCAGCCCATGAGTGGGCATCAGAATCAAAGGTTGTCAAATATGGCCTTGCATTTGGGTGCATTAATAACAGAGGCAGAGAAGAAACAAGTTCAAGCTTTAAGCAACAAGAAGATGCATTGCCAAGTGAGAGCTGTAATTTTATGCTTCTGATATAGACTTAAGCAATTAAGAAGTATAAGTTGTTTAAAAATAAGCTTAAATCTGCATTTTATGTATGCAAGTTTGCAGCTGTAATGGGATTATGATGTCAGCAAAGGGAGAGAAGTTTGCAGCTGCACTGGGTTATGGAGGTAGCAAGCAGCTGTTAAAATAGAGAACTAACGGTGATTAATTCTTATTATGTGTTTGAAGATCTTACAATGAGTTCAGGACCCAAACCCTCCCAAAGGGAATGAAATGAAGGAGGAGGATTTTAAAGGGAGTGGGGGGAAATAGGGAAGATTTAATGTGTATTTGGTCTATTCTGCTCAGTCTTAAATCTCTTTATATTTCAGTATTCACCAAATTTGTATTTAAAATATAATTTCAATTACTTTTATCAGAAAAAAAAATCTACCTGTTAAACCTAGTGTTTTCATATTTCCTATTGAGTATTATACAGCCTGGGAAATTACCTACATCCCAAAGATACCCACAGATATTGAATGATCTGGAAAAAATATGTAAATTATTCATCACATTGGTTGCAAGGTGTAAGGGTTTGCAAACAGGAACAGTTTGAGCTGGAACAGTTGTGAAGATCTGTCATTGATTCAAATACTGTTAGTTCCACTTACAGTAAAGTTTATATGCTGAGATGAGAAGAGATGAACTAATCACTCTGTGATAAAGTAAACCAGAGCTAGGCAGGTAGAGAGTGGGAAATATTGGTCAAACATTTCATCAAGAAATCAAATTTCAATTTGCCATGCATGCACTCCCATTCTGTGTTTGCTTTCTGCGAGCAAAGTTTTGTTCCTACAAATATCAGTGGGAAAATGAATTTCAAGCTTTAACCAACTTCATTAACACAATGGAATTTGTTTGGGGGTGGAAGTAATAGACCTCCATTTAATTACCCCCCAAAAAAGACACTCTTGCTTTAACAGAAGCACCATAAAGGAAGTTCAAGACTTGAATGTCAAAGCTACGTTGCTGGTGTTCATGTTAGGTCTTGTCCCCTGGTGTCTTCTCAAGGTCTGAAAGAGCCTTTTGGAAGACCCCTTTCCTCCTCAACTACCTTCTCTTGCTCATTGTGGGCTAGATTATGAGATGTTGTTGTTTGACTGTGCAGAGTCAGTGTGGCGAAGCAGAAGAGCTCTCTTGGTCAGCTACATCACTACAGCAAGTCCTGTGTTGTCTCCGATGTGAGGATGCGCAGGGACTGTTCACTCTTGCTCCAAGCTAAGTAGTAAGCCAAAGGTATGAGATTTTTATTTATGTTGGAGGCAAGGCCCAGCTGAGAAAGCAACACTGGACTCTGCAATTTAAAAGATAGAGGGATTGGATGTGAAGGTGTTGGGGGAGATCTAGCACCTTAACGAGCAGTCTGGAGATAGCAGGCTGTGAGGAGTTTGTGGAGGGTTGAGGAGTAATGAGTAGGTGCATGCTGTGTGATGGCAGAGTGCCCAGAACTTGAAAGGAACTCTATGAGCCAATCACCTGCCAGGGTCATATGTAGAATAAGTTGGAGGCAAGGAAGGTGAGTGGGGGATTGTGAAGGTCATTGCAAAGATGTGGGCAGAAGGTCTAAGTGAAGATAAGCATCCCAACTTTTTGACATATTGGCTGCCTCCCAGGAACTTCCTACAGGTCCTGAACACACTGATTTTGCTGCTTTACAGTCCATTGTGCCTTCCAGCTTCCACTGCACAAACAAGAATAAGAAAGGCAGGACTTGGGCAAGTTGAGTTTGTGGATGACACCAAATATTCAGTCATGGCTGGTAAATTAGAACCCATTTCCCATATGCAACCCACAGCTAAACCACTGTGAATCAAAGTCATTTTAAGAGTATGAAAGTAGCCATCCCAAAAGGAAGAAGCAAGCAAGGGACACTGATACTTTGTGGAGTCTGGCTGGGAGCCTAGACAATTGATCTGTATTTGCAGTTGATGCGATTCAGAAACCACACTTTGGCCCTCCCCATTGATGATTATCTCCTCTACTATCACTCTATTATTTCACCTGAGTGAAAATGTTTCATTGATAAGTGCTATTGGGACCTAAAGGGATCTAAGTGGGATTGGATACCATTCTGATGACAACAACTGTTCTGACGGTGGGTTTGGAGAATCAGCCAAGGAAACATATTAACAGGGAGGGGAGGATATTCAATGGATGATCAAACAGAAGAGTAGTCCTAGGACTAAAAAGCAAAATGTGTACCTCTCAGTGTTCAACTCTGATGTGTTCTATCTGGATACTCAGTTACGGCTCATAAGTCTTGCAGGTCTTGGTGTGGGGGCTGGCAGTAACACAATGTGCTACATGCAAGTTAGCAGGTAGGCCTGGCAGCTACAGCACTGGGATTAACAGCAGCGTCCTGAAGAGGCCAGAGAAGTGGATGATGGATAATTAGTTCCTCTATCCAGGCACTGAGTTAGGTGAGCAGGGATCATCATAATGCCAGTTATCAGGCACTGGGTGGTGTCTGCTCCTAGAGGGGATCCAATCTATGAGCATGAGTACACAAGTTATGTGACAGAATTTAGGTCCTGAACTATAATGCCATGACCAGGAATAGCCCCACTGGCCCAGATTACAAAAGTAATTTAGAACACAAGCACTGTGGAGCGGTTAGGTTTAGACAATATGTCCACATTATAATTAATAAGCAATTTTTATTTGAATTATGTGTTTTGTCTTTGTTTGAGTATGTTCTCAGCAAAGACAAAGATCAAGACAAAATCTACACAGAACATAACCAGATAAAAGGCAATCATAAAGAGACAGAGAAAAAGAAAAACCCAGAAAAAAGAGAAGACAAAGAACAGAGACACACCAAAGAGGACACAGAAAAAAGATAGGCAAAATGAAAAGACAAAGAACACAAATATAGAGTATCAAAAAACATGTAAGAGATGCACAAAAGGAAAAAGAGTGGGGGGAGAGAAGTCTAAGAACAAAAGACATGGAATACTGAACAGGAGCAGGAACACACGCAAAGAGAAAATTGGGAAAGGAAGTGCATTGAAGAGAAGGCATGAAACGTGGCCCAAAGAACAAAAATAAATATAATGAGGGGATAAAACAACTAATAACCTTCTGATTTGCATTAAAATAGTCACATGAACTCACACAATCACAGAAATGCTGTCAGGCTGAATAAAGAAATTTCTCGTGTCCTTAAAATTCTGCCAGACTGTTTTAATTCTGAAGCCCTGAGTGTGGATGGTTTTGGAGTCCAGGCTGTGGGAGAAAGGGACTGGCAAGGTGAAGCATTAACTCCTGCTTCAGGAGAAATAGCAGCAACTAGGTAGAGCTTAGGGGGCTGTGCTAATTACAGCATGGATCCTACAAGACATAAGAACAGGTCAAGGAATGCTGAAGCAGCAGTGAAAGCCCATCATTGAGTCCCCTTCCTCAGGGATGCTTGGGATCTACAAGATTGGAGAGTACAGCCCTGTACTCTACAGGGTCTTCCTCGTGGGGAACATGTGGCTGAAACTCAGCTAGGGGAGTATAGCTGTGTTTTCAGAATCTCTTGTCACTCCCCCATTACCTTGGAAGAAGTGATAAGGCCCAAAGTTTTGGAGGTACAAATTGAAAAGTGATATTATAGGCTACAGTAGAGCAGGGATTTATAGATTTACCACATACCACAGTAGACCGTGTGATACAGCTTGGTTACCTAATTTCCCTGCACCTCAGTTTCCCCATTTCTAAATTGACTAATGATGCTATTCAGCCATTTACGTAAAGAGCTATGAGATATATAGATGAAGTGCTACGTAACTGTTAAATATATTATTTTTAAACTTGTTGAAATCTAGTTGTTTTACTCAGACACACATGCTAGACAAACATATCTTGAGCCAGCAAAGCCCCGACTTTTAAAAGTTCATTAGAAATGAGAAATAAAGACAGCCATTTCCCCCTTTGTTAGCACATCCTTTTCTGAAATAGTGTACCAAAGTGTTACCATTACTGAGCCAACAGCAGCAAAATGTTTGCATGATTTGAATCTTTCATTACTAATTTTTTTCTAGATAGGGAAAAAAACCTACAAGGTTAAAAGAACCTTGAAACAAATCTCTTATGATTGTTAGTGCTGCTACTGATTGTGCAGGTTGGATGGAGGTTGTGCTAACTGTATCTTGAGATACAGAAGGGTTGATTGCATAAGTTAGACCTCTTTAGTTTTGACCTAATTGCACAATGGATTGTCCAAAGCTAACTGTTCATATATTGACATTTACTTCTGTGATCATGTTTGCTCTGCCTTTGTTTTTGCACCATCAGCCTTCATAATGGATTATGCAGTCACTGGTAGTGCCCAGTCTAGAACTGATTTCATGCTTTCTTCATGGTGGAGCACCTTCTGTAATATTTTTTATTTAAATCCCACCCAGAAATGAATGGATCAGTGTCACTGATGCAGAAAAGCATAAACATCAATAATCCCATTGACCACTGGAGTAAACCTCTCACCACACTTATTTGGTTGACACAAAGAGAAAAATGAGCAGTTAGGGGGTTAAATTTTTCTACATAGTTATATTTCACATACCAGTATTTTTAGATTTCTGGGTTTTTTTTTTCCTTTTGCGATTTCCTTATTTATTTCAGACCATTTTCACCTTATTTCGGGGCTACTTCTCCATAAGCACAAAAGGGGAGGTTCAGAAACTTTGTTTGAGCTTCCTGAAAATGAAACAGATCACCGATAAAAAAAAATCCTAGATGAAATGTACAGTTAGAGTTTAATGTCTCCCCAAGAAAGAGCTGGCTTTAATCACAACATAGGATTTAAAATTCATTGTTGTACTCAGTTTATTGATTTAATAATGTATTTATAATTTATGATTTCTACAGCAGATGGAATTCTATTTCAACCATTTGATGAAGATTAATCAGAGGATAATGTGGTTCTGAACCTAAAAGACTCTCCTGGTGCTGAAGTAGCAGATTGTTTTCCAGCACTCCAAATCCAATACCCTTCTGATCATGCAATTTATGCTACTTCACTACTAAATTATAGCATGATTAATATCTAAGAGTACTATCTGAAGTAAAGGACTTGTATGCATTTAAAGTATGTCTAAGTGAGAGGCGATTGGAGAAGTAGGCAGCATTTACATTATTTTTACAAATTTTGCTAATTAATCTTTGAGATTTTCCATTGGTCATTATTCCTGTTAGCTTTGCTGTCATTCACTGTGCTTGGAATCATTTTATCAGAATTCTTTTAAATTTTTCAGTTCCATCATCCAAGACCAGTACTTGCCAAACTGATTCTAGATGCTGCAAGTATTCAGATATCAGACCTTAAAACCATATTCCTATTAACATATCTCTTTTATCTGCATATCAATTTTTACATTATTTTTGCAGCTTACATATTATGAACTGCTAGAGGTAGCTATTAATACTTTATTCCAGTGTCAAATTTTCTGGTGGGCTGAATCATTGTTTTCTTTGAAAAGTACCGACTAATACTAGGACAAGTGTTAGCCCAGTAAAAATCATTCTGAAACTGACAAGACATCAGTGAAAACAGGTAGATCAGAATGATAATATTTTCACATCACTGTCTTATGTACTCTCAAAGATCAATCTTTCATTTCGATTTTGTGGGTACCTGAGATACTGGTCTTCGTAACTTTCACTAGTGCTTGAATTCACTCTTTCAGGACCAAATAAAAGCAGTCCTGGACAAGGGACTGTGTGATTTTCAATATTTTACTATTATTTATATAAAAATAAAAAATTATACAAAAATTTTAAAAACCACCAATCAAGTTGTATCAAAGGCTATTTGATTATATTCTCACAAATTAGAAGTTACTTCTTTCAGGTACACACAATCTTCTCAACTCAGTAATGAGAGAACAATTCCTGTGTTGCACACATCCAAACAAAATTTTTCTAAAATAGTTCCTTTTTCTGTCCATCCCATCCCTATAGTAACATGTAAAACAAATAAAAGATGCATTTTACCAAAAGTTACAAAATGTACTAAACGAGGTCCATGCTTACGCTATTGCTTTGGTTAGGAGTGATATGAATGCCCAAGCTGGTAAAGACAACCTCAGATACAACCACTGCATGAGTAAACACAGAATTGATAGGCAGATGGACAATGGTGAAAGATTTATGAAGCTGTGAGTATTACGACCTGTGCATTGTGGGAGGGGTCACTTTTTCCTCATCACCTGAAAACACAACTAACATGGAAGTCAAATGATAGAATTACCGAAAAACAAGTGAAACATATTACCAGCTGCTATTGATGGAGACGATCACTGCTGGGTACATGTTCTCTTACAAGTGCATGTAGGAAGCAATCACTATCTTGTCTTTAGAATGAAACTAAAAAGACAAGTGAATACAAAAGACGGGAGATGGTATTTGATGTGAACAAACTGGCTGACCCAAGAATCAGGAGGGACTTTAAAATCCGGGTCTCAAATGGATTCCAAGAGTAACAGGTAATGAATGAGGATATAGAAGAACAATGGGCTTGCTTTAGAGGTGTCTTCCAGGAAGCTGCTACAGTGTCATTTGGACCAAAAGGATGAAGTAAAGAAGAGTGGAAACCGCCATGCACATGGAAATTGTTTGTAAGACAGAAAAACCTTGAAGAGGCTACCACAAGTGACATGACAAGAAGAACACACGCTGCAGTGGGATTATGTAGAGTTGTGTTGAAAAGATAAGACACAAATGAGAGAAGCCAAAGAAGCATCAGTGAGATGTGAGAGGTGACACTAACAAACTGCTCCAGGTGTGTAAGCAATTGTCATCACAGTTCCAGAGTCAGAGTGGTATTGTAGAAACATAAGATGGAAGATTGTTAACAACAGAAACAGTTTAAATGTTCTCACCATAGTTCCTTTTGTCCTAAGTATTCAGCCAACAACAGAGCCAACAATTTCAATAAACAGATGCAGAGAAGAAGGTGAAGAATTAAATATCTTGTTGCTAGAAATTTCAGAAGCAGAGAGGAAGTGATTAAGCAACTAAAAATAGCAAAATGCCTGGTCAAGATAAGATCACTGATGAAATGGGGGAGGAGGCGGTAGTATACATAACTTGTAATATAGTTTGGGAGAAAAAATTCTTCCCAAAGGAGTGGAAAAGAAGGAAAAGATAGGAAACCAGGAGATGTGTGACAACTGATGAGGAATAACACCACTTTCAGTACCGAGAAAAGTATTCTGTAGCGTATTATTGAAAAGAATGAAACTGGTCGCAGATTGAAGAACTGTGTAGTAAGCAAGCAGACTTTAGACCAAAAAGCTCCTGATGATGTTACAAAAAAGACCAGTACCAATGTCAAACATGAGGGTACGATTAAGAATCAGCCAAAAGAAAATGAAAGTCCTTTTCAAGACTGGTTTATATCTGGAAAAATAAGGAGATTAATGCAAGAAGACAAAATGATACAATGTCATTATGATACCCACATTGTTATATGCTTCTGAAACTTGAAAAATGCTAGAAACAGGTAACCTAATGAATTCTATCAGATATGCTTGTGAAGAATACTTGGTGTCCACTGGTGGGATAAAGTAAAGATGTGTAACGTAAGGGGTGGCCATCAGACTGTAGAGACAATGTTTCAAGAAAGAAGGATAAAGTGGTTTCGACATGTTGTATGGATGTCAAAAACCTGTATTCCTAGAGGTCCCTTGATTGGATACCACCTGGTGGAACCATGAAAGAGGAGAATAGCAGATGTCATCTAAGAAATCCATTGAAAAAATGTCACTGTTGTGGACACAGACTATAGTGGAGCAAGATGTGTGGTGTTAGACAGATGGAGGTTGAAAGACTGGGGTTTGCCTCGGGTGTCACAAGGCATGAAAACATTGAATAAAATAAAAAATCTCCATCTACTACTGTAAAATTCTCATCCACTACTGTATCCTTCTCTCTGACATCGCCTAATCCTCATATAAAAAATGCAGCTTCTAAAGTTATCTTCCTTGTCCATCTATCTGACCATTTCACCCCTCTCTTTGGATCCTAGCACCACTATATCAAGTGCAACGTTCTTGCTGTTGCCTTCAGGGCACTGCATAACTCTGCCCTACTATTAATCTGCTGTTGACTTTTTTTTCTGCATTATCCCTCATCTCCACTGTCATCTTCAACCCCTCTGCTGAAACACTCCTGCCAGCTTCAGCACTTTGTGCACTTTTTCTTATTATATAGACCATCCTTTTAAAGCTCACTCACAAAGAGGCATCCATCACATCCAAGTCCCTCCTGAAAACTCAATTATATTATGACACCTACAAGAAACTAAGTGGATGATGGTAGTGGGTTTCTGGGGTACTTGAGAATAGACAGCCTATAGTCTTTACATTTAAAAAAATGACTAGCAAGGTGTTGTCAATCACCACTTGATTTGTGTTTTGCATTACTTCTATCTTCTGTCTCTTGCATTACTTCTATCTTCTCTTATCTTTTTAGATAAAAGCTCCTCAGAGACCACACCTTCTTTTGTGCTCCTAGACAGTTTAGCATGCATAGTAGTTGCTATGGGGAACAAAAAATACCACAACATCAAATGAAACACCATCCTCCTTGTTGAGGAGAATAAAATGTTGATGGGTCTGAAGGGATTTCTTTCTTACCCCTCAGACACAGGTATCTCACAGGGCAGTATGGAGTCCTGCCATACCAATAATCTGCTTAACAGAAAATGTCATCATATCAGGGCTTGCTAAGTATGTTTCTGATTTGAGCATGTAGTCTTCTGAAATTCCTGAAATATTTTACTGGTATGAATGTGGTAAAAAATAATTTTTAAACACTAGTATATATATTCTCTATCCACAAACAACTAGACCAGAGAGGAATGAGTAAGCGCCTCCCTGCTCCTTTGACAATAATGCCAAAATATTCAAGTCAGTAGAACCACCTAATAATCGAAAGTGGAGTGCAAGTAATAATCACTAAATTAATAAAAGCAAGTCACCATCAGAGGAGTTGGGAGTGGCAGGAAAACAAAACTTTGCTTCTTCCAGCTCATTTACGCACCTCTTTCAATGATGAGCAGTTTGAAGTGAGCATGCCACACCACATTTCGCATTCCTGGTGCAGTGGAATAAGGTGAGCTGTGCAAAGGGCTCTCAGGAGAGCGTGCTGGTGCGAGATTGCTTAGAGTTTCCTGTTCAGAAATTCACCTCATTGTTCTTGTAAAAGGATGGCCATCCCTCAGCCACCGCTGCTGGAAAAGCATATGTGCAAAGGATGCATAGGCATAACAGTGACCGCTTCAGACCCACTGTCAGATCACCTTGGGGCTGTGAGATCCTGGTGGGTATGTAAACCACTTCCCCTAAACTACTGCTCAAGAAATGAAGAGGCTCCCTGCTTCCCATTCCTGCTTAACACACCTATGCATAGCAGGACAGCATTTCGCCCATACTCTCACTATCGTTGCTGCTCACTTGCTTATCCATAAAACTATAAGTAAAAAAGAAAAATCCTCAATTATATATACCAGATGCACAAGCAATCTTGTGAATGAATGCATACTGTATGCTGAACCATCAGCATCTCTCTAATAGCATTTTTTCATCTGTTCATGCGGCTTACCCCTGAAGCTTGCTGGCAGCGCACTTGACTGCAGTGGGAGAGACTCACAAATTGAACGCTAGACTTTAACAGAAGGAAACTGTTTGTCTTCAAAGCATTTACATAAATACAGAAACAATGACATCAAAGCAGAGTATTCAAAAATTCATCTGCGGCAGATCATCAGACAGCCAGTATTCCAGCCAGCGCACTGACGTGAGACTACCATGAAGGCAGCTCTAAGACCACTAAGGAGTATGGATGAGATTCTGCACTGCATCTTCAGGAGGCCTTGAGCCAATTTTTTTCTCCCTTTTCTGGGCTTCCCATTAGCAGCTTAAACTCTGGGGACTTTCCTGCTACCCCAAATACACCCTTCCTCTCCCCAGCTCCAACCTCTATGCCAGGAATTGTGAGGTTCCTATATAGTCCCTCCACACAATGCCTATGCTGGGAGAATTCTTTCATAGCCAGAGAGGGGCTTTTAGAGCCACTGTCTAAGACTGGAGTATCACATAGGTCAGAGAATGGCTGAACTTCAGCTTGGGAGGGATTCTATCTGTGGTCCAGGGAGAGAAATTTGCACCTATAAAATTTGTACTTGCAAAATGAATTGAAGATCAAAACTGGGTACCTGCCCTTCTAACTACCTGATCTGCACCCTCAAATAAGAAGTTAGAGAGAAACGTACCAAGACATGCATCTAGCATCAATTCACCTACAAGTGTAGAAGGAATGCTGCCCTTTCAAACATTCACCCCTAAATGAGAACTGGTTCCAGCAAATTCCCAAACCACAGCCTTACAAGGTTTGTGTACTTTAAAGGTCCAGTTCAGCTCATTTCAGAAAAATAAGGCCAGACACATCTTTTCCCCTATCGTCTATGTGGATTTTATTGTTTTATCATGCTGGGGCATGTTACCTAATTGGGTGTTCCATATGCTGTCTCTTTCCCTATCGGAAAAATACTACGTGTTTAGATCCAGCTGTTGCCCTGCGTTGTAGAGTTATCAGTCATATTCTTCCGAAGAGATGTTCTGAGGTTGACGACATTCCTAAAAGGCATTCTAAAGGCGAGCTAAAAAGCATTTTAGAACAATTTCCAGAAATAATTAATATTAGTTGCAAGTCTAATACCAGCAACATGTACCTTTCCCTCTTTTTTAGCATGTCTGTCAAATAAAGTAATAATTAAGGACTGACAGTGTGGCTTTTTCTGCAAACTAGTGATGATTGTCAGAGTGTTTCACTTTAAATTATTATGATGTTAAATGGCTTTAATTGCTGACATTCTTCTGATTCACAGAGCATTTTTATCACATTTATTAAAAAAGGCCAAAGTTTATTTTACAATCTGCAATAAAGCAGAACACAAAAAAACAGCGACTGGCTCACTGCTCCTAACCCATTAGCTTTATACACAGCCGGAATATTATTCATGCTCTATAAGTGATGTGAAAAGCAAAATTGAAGTCCTATACAAAATTTGATCATCTTACTTAATAACAATAGATGCTCAGAGCGGTGGCATTTTGAAAAGAGCTCTGGTTATTAAATGGCAGGACATTTGGCATGCTCTAGCATTATACCATTTGAAAGCCATAGAGTCATATAAATGGCCGATGAGAGCTAGAAAAATTTGACTTCTGTCTGCATAACAAAAATTCACTTCATTTAGAAGATGTTAAATGGCAGGATTGCATTCCAAAAGAAAAGTCTGTAAAACTTAGTAGAGTCAACTGCATCTTTTTATCTAGAAGATGCAAGAAAACAAAATTTGGAAGGCAGGGCAGGCTTGGGTAGAGGAGAACAGCACGGCTGAGCAGCCTTAACAGAGAATTCTAATGCCTTCAGCTGCTGTGTGTCAAAACCTGGTGTCATTTGGAAAAGGTTTTGGCAGAAAATTTTCCTCTTTATTTTAAGATGGAGATATCTACAATATGTAGTCAAATTAAAGTAAATGCACTATGTCCTGACAACACATATGCATCATTGTAATTGTGTTTCTTGTTTCTGACACAACAGATATTAGATAGATGCTTAGCTTCTTCACAATATTAACTGTAGAATCATTATTGCCCATCATGTAAATGCACCTATAGAGCATGTAGTGCATGTATTTTCACACCATATTTATTTGGTTAGAAATTTGTATATTATAAAAAGTTCTGAGAAAAAGTGATGAATGTACACAGAAGCTAAATGACAGGGGGTAATAAGTCAGATTTTTTTTTTAATTTGAGCCAAGGGCCATGTTGTGATAATTGGGCCTACAAAATTTACCCTCATTGTGGCTCACCTGTGAAAAGTCTGTGAAAGTTCATAAAATGTCACCACAACCTATAGTAACAAATGTTGATGGGAAAAGATAGAGAGATTGAATTAGTCCAAATATAATTCAAGGATGTGTTAAGATCAAGAACAGTGTGAAATTAGAATTCAATGACCCAAAACTGGTACATCACAAATTAAGCCTAATTAGTGGACAAAATAATGAGGAGATGGGCTATTCCACCCAGCACTCTCTTTTGGGATTCAGGAAGGGACAAATGGATGGAGGCTACTGAAATGCATAGCTGATTGAAAAAAAAGGGGAAAGAGTGAGCTTTACCATCATGACTGCCACCTCTACCATCTCCTGGGGTTCTGAACCTTCTTCATCCCAATCCTGAAAAATGCCCAGGCCAGAGAGAAGGACCCAAATGACATTGCAGCCCTCTTTGGCTCCAGCTAAATCCCAAACATCACCTGGGATATGAAATTTTGTCTCTTCCCCAACCACTGTCCTTTTCCTTCTTTTCCTTATTTATTTTCTTTCCCCATCTCTCTTCTTTTTCCTTCAGTCTAATAAGAGTCTATCTTAGCTGGCCAAGACAGCATATTTTGCAACACTGCTCAAGCCTGTGACCAGAGAGGCAAATATAAGCAATGTCTGAAACAGTCTGATGCTGGTACAAGTTTGCCAGGTCTCAAAGTGGCTAATAAGACTGTGTGCTTTGCTTGTGTTTTTCCAATAATGAGGTTCAAAATAAGAGTCAACATCAGAGACAAGAAGCTGCATGTTCCATCAATGCTGGTTTTTTTCCTCTCCCCTTTTGTGCGTAGATATTGTTTTATCTTCTAGAAAATGGAATCAGATTTTCTTTAACAACAGCGACAGCCACAGCCCATCTCAACTAACTTCTTCTCTTTTCCCAAAAGGACAGTCATTACCATCTAAGAGACTGTCAAACAAGGATTTTTCTTTCTAAAGACTCTCTCCAGCTGAAAGGAAAGGTAGCAAGGGATATTATTAAAATGAAAGCTTTACTTAGTATTAAACATTTCAAATGCTTTACCTGTTTTTTCCTTTTTTCTGTATCTTTAATTAAAAGGTTTAAAAGAATTTTTAATGGTGTGTTTACCATGGTACTATGCAGGCAGAGGTCTCTGTATACCAAACTCTGAATCTTGTTTAATGCTGTTTAATGTTGTACAGTTTCAGTGTCATGACCTTTGAGTCTTTGGACCCATATGTTCCATCTAAATTAATACAACAGTAATTTATACTGTACACTCATCAAGGCGAGAATTATCATGAGTTTTTTGTCTAGCATATTTTACCTATACTGATGCAGCCTGAACAACTACACATTGTCCTAAAAAAATCCCTTAAAATGCAAATAAGTACCTACAATGTCCAAATTGAATGTTTTACTAGCATATAGCTGAAAATAGCCTGTTCGTTTCAAAATTCAAGAAAAGATTCACTGGGTTATGATTCTGTGTGTATGATTTTTACGGCTACTTAATAAAATCTTGAAGATAAAGGGGATTATAATGGGAGTTCTTATGCATCCTTAACTATAGCATTGCAAATGGTGCTGCTATAATGAAGGGTGTACTGTTTGTTTTATGATAATCTGCCTTCAGTGTGACAGACTGTCACCTGCATGGGGGGTAACTTTCAGCACTATATTAGTCCATATGGCACAAGCTAAATTATATCTAAGCTATGAGCTAATTATGGATGAGTTAATAAAACCAAGCAATGTCATTCTGGCCATTTCTTCTGGTCCTTTGCCGACCCCCCAAGTGAGTTATTGCCTGTGCTGCTCTCTTAAACTATTTTCAGTTTTGTTCCTGACAGTTGCTGTGGAGCTTTATGTTTAAGACACTTTAATTTCTTTCGCTCACTCTCTCCAATTTAAGACCAGATCAAAACAATCAGAGGTTATTCTTTACACTTTTTCCAAGCAATAACTTTCCCCTGCTAATCAATAAGTACTGTAACTCACCAAATCTTAAATGAATCATGTAGAAGTTTCCTATAAATTTGTTTGGACAACAGTGATATACCACATGGGCTTTACTATATCAAAGATCCTGCAAACGTGCTAACTTGCTTAACCATAGGGACCAAATTGACAGAGAGACTTGCCATTTGATGAGCATCCCCAGTGGCAGAAACTCCACAAGGACAGAGGAAGACAGGAGATTGCAGTGACTTCAGTGGGCCTATTTATACGCTTAAAGTTAAGCACAAACTTAAATGCTTTACCAGACTAGGATATTCCTTCCTCCCCTTTAAAAAAAGAAGGCTCTTAAATGTCAACCGCTTCCACTCAGGTTATAAACATAAATGTCACCACATCACTCTGTGACTGCTCACTGTATGGCACTTATTCATGCCTTTAGATTGTCAGCTCCTTGACTATATTCTTTGTTTAGCATAACTTGTAAGTAAGCCATGTACGGTACTATATACAAAATAACCAGCCAAGTGCAATCCTGTTAGTAGAGAATATCAAATGTCAATCCACCAGAAAGAGGGAGAGATAGTGAGTTGTAAGGAAATCTTGTCTGTATTTGATCAGGAAAAATAACTTAAATAAACTCAACTGCGGAAAGGGAATGGTAAGAGCAGGGCTGCTGAGAAAAAACAGAAAATTCTCCAAAGCTATTCTGTTCTCCCCCAAATCCATTGCTGCTGCTGCCAAAAAACCAGAAAAGCTAAGGAAGTCCTATGTTACACAGGAGGTCAGACTAGATGATCACAGTGGTCCCTTCTAGCCTTATCCATGAATCCTGCTCTTCAGTTCTTGGTATATGGGACTGAAAGGGTGCCCATAAGGATAGAAATGGGAAGGGAGACTAAAGGTGCTTGCATAGCAGAGGTTTACATAAAAATATGAACAGCTGAATAAAATAGTTTAAATTCCACAACAGAATCAAATTAGCTGAGTACTTTAATCAGAGCTGGCATTAAAGATGTCCCACTGTACAGACTCCCGGTGGCAGAAGACACAAGTCAGGGCACAGCTCAAACCACTATCACATCTGCCCTGCCATCCTGCTCTATACCAAAAGTCCTAAGGTGGGTGGGGAAAGGTTTGGAGCAACTCTCTGCCCAGTACTCTTTCTAGGCAGTCTCCACGGTTAAGATCTCTCTGGAGCCGTGGCTGGAATTTGAAAACATTTAATGTTCACTGTGTTCAAAGAAACACGCATTCCCACTCCAGGTGATTTAGAGATTAAGGGAAACAACTAAGAAGCCAGAACAAATATGAAATCTCCTTAAGAGAGAAAGCAGAGTTTCTCTCTCACTCTTTTTTAGAGCCTTCTGTGGGAACCCCAAAGCCCTGCCTCCTTGCCTCCACACATAGGCAGGCCTCTTATATTTAAAGCGTAGTACACAGCAAATGGAGTCATAGCTACATACATCACTCCCTCCCACAATGGAACCCCCTAAGAAGTCAGCAGCAGTAGTGCTGTCTACCTCTAACGCAGCCATCTCCAAGGGAGTAAGGATTTTCTAACTCTATACTGCTGTACCTACAATGGTGAATCTGACCTTTGGTTTTTGTTTTCCCAGTGTAGACCAGGTCTAAGGGTAAAATTCACACCTGTGTAGAAAGCCAGTGGTGGCCTAAGCACTAGTATGTGGCCTAAGCACTGCCAGAGCGCAAAATTCTACCACCTTTATTAGTACCTTACTCCATGAGTAGTTCCACTGGTTTCCAGGAAGCTACTCACAGATTAAGATACTACTCAATTTGAGTAAAGATGGCAGCATCCAGCCCTAATTCAGCTTTCTAAAGTAGTCAGTGAATTAATTCTTTCCTTTTTTTCTCATTCCCTGTTTACCAGCAGCAGAAAAGGGGTGAGCAACATGAAAATGCAAGTATATCTAAGTAATGGTATAGAAATACTCTGTGCTTTGCCTTCCTTTGCTTCACAACCACAGGACTCCATCCACTTCCAAATTACCAATGACATTGTTCCTGTGTGCTTCCCTCTCTGCAGTGGCCACATTCAGCCTTACATGGCTGTCCAACCTTTCCCTCTTCTTCCGCCCTCTTTTTGGCAATTGGGTTTATGGAAATGGCTTTAGTAAAAGCATCAGAATCAGTGAATCTCTTAACTCTCTGTACCAAGGCAGATTTCTTCCTTGGCTGATTAATGTCAGCCAAAGAAGAAATATTATAGGGCCAAAAGTCTTCATCTCTCTCCCTGGCAACAAAGGTCAGCCATGGACAAGAGAGATGGCTCATCAGGTAAGAGATTTCTTCCATAAGTCTCATGATTACAGAGAAGAGAAGGGGATCAAGTCCATTTTCAGTCAGAGGGGCTCTCCAATTGCAAACAAGAGCTTAATTGCAGGCTTCCACCTCTTTAATTATTACATGCACAATGCACCAGACTGCTTCTCACCAGCAACTGGGCCTGGGAGATGTCAAGGGGAAACTTGATCTCTTGTTCTTTGCTCTTGGCCTTTTCACTCCTAGCTGCAGTAATGATGAGTTAAAAAGTCTTTTTTCTTTTGGCTAAAAGAATGTCTATTTTTCAGCCAGTTGTTTCCACTACTTTGACTGTATCTGCCACATAGTAATATCTGGTGTACGTTGTTGTCTTATATTTAGCATATCCGATAGAAAATCAGCTCAAGGTTTCTTCCAGGAAGTTACTTTTGGCCCCTCTGGTAGGGATTTCAAGCCCTTGGACTATAAGCCCTTCTCAAGAAGCATAGGCTGGATTTTTGCAATGAATTGGAACTGAATACAAGCTTTTAGTGGAATCTCTTTGTCTGTCCTGAAACACATGCCCTGAGTACACGGGACCTCCAAGTCACACAAAACGTAAAAGGGGTAACTCATCATGTTTTACCTTATCTCAGATGGTCTCCTACTGAGGCAGAGAACAGGAAGGGATTACACTTGTCTTTTTTTCCTGTATTGCTATAAAGATACCTTAAGTAAGTGAAGTCATATATAATGTAGGATAACCTTGGATAAAGTGGACTCGGATGTAATGTAGACTGTATACAGCATTATGTTTCCCAGCAGTACTGGGAATCCATATATTTACATAAACGAAAGGTTTTCTGTTAGAGTGGAAAATTCAATCATTTGATATTCAGCAGCTGGTTACTGTAAAATCATTCTTCTTCTATTTCACATTAATTTGCTGTAAGCTGATACACTTGAGCTTTTTAGACACTCCAAGTTGAATTTATAAAAATTTCTCAACTTGGAAAGGTCACTTGCTCCTGTACGTATGAACATAACCATAGTAATCTGTAAAGAGCAGATATTGTTCTCATTGTTTGTAGAGAGTTTAGGAATGTAAACAGCAGCATCTTGGTACTTTCTTTGAGACGTATCAAATTCACAAGCAATGTGTGTGAAGTTTACAAATATGATACATTTGCATTGGTTTTGGCAATTCTAGTCACAATCTAACTAAATCAAAACATTGCAAAGATCACACTCAACATTTCTAAGATCTAATTTAATTAAAAGCTGAAGGAATATTTTCAAAGGTTTTTCCTCTTCCTTTGCAAACAGACATAAATGTTTACCAGAACCAAACTCAGCATTGATTTTGCTTTATCCTTTTTGTTAGCCTGAAGCCCCTCACGGGATGAACGGATGAGGTTAAGAACATTCTGCACAGTATCTCTTATAGTGATGATGAGAAAGATAAATACAGCATCATTTGGGTGAACTGTCTTATCAAGCTGCTTATCTCTATTTAATTTAGTGTAGAGTGCTCCCACTTTAAATAAATACTTCACTGGTGCATTTTTAAAAAGCTCCTTTGTAAAGTTTGAATCAAACATCAATTATGAAAAAAATATAAAACTTAATACTGTACTTCCTTTAATTTATGACCACCTGTTCTGGCAAGGTCATCTGGCATGAGTTATTATCCTGTCTGATGTACTTGAGATGAACAAGGACATAGAAAATATAGTCATAACAAAAAGAAAAAAAATTGTACATTTGTTTGGTACTGCATCCTTGGTTTTAAATCACACTTTTCCCACGTGCTGTGTAAAATGTAAAACCTTCATGAGCCCATGATTCTCCCATTTACCATTGTAAAGTGCCTTTTCTTTTCGCTCTTTTCTACATATTCACACAACAGGCCTGGTCCTTAGCTTAATAGCACTAATGAAGTTACAGCAATTTACATCATTTAAGGATCTAGCCCAGTAGATTTGCAATGTTGATTTCATGTTAACTATTGAAAACTTCCTACAACACTGGAATTTGCTCCCAACAGAGATCTGGCTGAGCCTGAATCTAGCTGCCACCTTTTCAAGATGTTAAAAGACCCATTTTCTGAGGAAAAATCCTGTCCCTGTATCCCATGGCATGTTGCTTCACAATGCATTGAGTGGGAAGTGCAAGATTCTGCTGCATACATCATAACTTTTCCTCTTCAAGATGCAGCCTGGCCCCCTTCTGACTCATTCCTCTCTTTCACCTCTGTTCTGCTGTACTTTCACTGTTTGCCACTTCCCAACAGTATGGATTGGTGGAGTAGAATGGAAAATCCTGATTTGCCAATTTTCCTTCTGAGATTGACATCTATATGTCCCTTCTGGTCTGTTCTCGTTAATGTTCCCAGGACTATATTTTTAGGGCTTCTTAAGATAATGTATTGCCTTAAAAAAAAAAAGTAAACAACCAAACATAACTCCCAAGACGCAGTTTTAGGGTCTGCTTCAAAGCCAACTGAAGTCAATTCAATTAACTTCAATGGGCTTTGGAACAAACCCTTCTTTGCTTTAGAAATACATAGTTACTAGTTATAAAATACTGAGTTTCTACAGCACTTTGGAAGGACAGTCCCTATCATAGAATCATAGAAGATTAGGACAGGAAGAGACCTCAGGAGGTCATCTAGTCAAACCCCTACTCAAAGCAGGACCAACCACAACTAAATCATCCCAGCCAGTGATTTGTCAAGCCAGGCCTTAAAAACCTCTAAGGATGGAGATTCCACCACTTCTCTAAGTAACCCATTCCAGTGCTTCACCACCCTCCTAGTGAAATAGTGTTTCCTAATATCCAACCGAGACCTCCTGCACTGCAACTTGAGACCATTGCTCCTTCTTGTCATCTGCCACCACTGAGAACAGCTGAGCTCCATCCTCTTTGGAACCCCCTTCAGGTAGTTGAAGGCTGCTATCAAATTCCCCCTCACTCCTCTCTTCTGCTGACTAAACAAGCCCAGTTCCCTCAGCCTCTCCTCGTAAGTCATGTTCCCCAGCCTCCTGATCATTTTCGTTGCCCTCCACTGGACGCTCTCCAATTCGTCCACATCCTTTGTGTTGCGGCGGAGGGCCAAAACTGGATGCAATACTCCAGATGTGGCCTCACCAGTGCCAAATAGAGGGGAATAATCACTTACCTCTATCTGCTGGCAATGCTCTTACTAATGCAGCCCAATATGCCATTTGCCTTCTCGGCAACCAGGGCACACTGCTGACTCACATCCACTGTAATCCCCAGGTCCTTTTCTGCAGAACTGCTGCTTAGCCAGTCAGTCCCCAGCCGGTAGCGGTGCACGGGATTCTAGTGTCTAGAGGGATTTCAGTGACTGGGTCTCCTGATCCAGGCTTCCATCAACTTACCTGAATGTCAGAGGCTTGGGTGCAGACAGTGGCTGACAGTCAAGATTGGTGATCAGTTTGAGAATGGAAGTTGACAGGCAGGAAATTTCCTGGTTTGGAACATAAGTCATTTTCATCATGTAAGCTTCCCGGTTTTACTTTCTTTTTACGTGTGTGCTTGCACACTTGAGTGTTTGCCTTGTATGTGGAACTGTACTTTGGGGTGTGTGTGTGTGTGTGTGTGTGTGTGTTTTATTTATTTATATGTAAAAACAAGCTGTTTTGCCTTCATTATTCAAATACTCTCTCTCTCTCTTTGTTTATAAATAAATAAAATACCTAAAGTTGTCATGTATTTCCAATTCACTGTACAACGCTATACAACCACCTCCCTTGTATTAGTGGTAATGCAGCTCCCTGACCACAGCTGGGAACTGACTTGAAGGGCACCCATCATGGCATAGCCTCATCCTAGAAACCTGACTACCAGCTACCAGTGACCAATATTAGCTGGGTTTTAGGGGTGTCATGCTGGACTATGTTCCAAGCCATTTTAGGGAACTCTATTGCACTTGTGGACTAAACTAACTGATTGGTACAGAGTTGTTATAATGGGCCTACTGCTAGTCAGGATGAGAGGATGAGTCCTGCTGAAATCTGGAACAAGACATTCTGGGCTACTTTGGAATCCACTTTTTATGTCCAAGTGGGGTACTGATATTGCACTTCCTTGTCTGATTTATGGTCATCAAAAGAACCATCAAGCAGAGAAAGGCCACATTTTCTTGCCCCAGGGCCCTCATATTAACATGAGATCAGTGGAGTCACTTTGCAGGTCACTGTCCTGCTGTGACATCTGTTTTCCATTTGGGTTATTTAAATAGTTAATTTCTTTTGTATTTTCTCTCATTTAAGTATTCTGTCTCACTGTGCTGCTCCATAGAAGATTGTGGAAAGCTGCAGAAGCCAAATGTATTTTCTTCCCCCTGATTTAGGTCTTTAGAAACCATGTATAAGGAGACAAAGTGGAAGAGGTGTCAAATAATGATGGGAATAAAAACCTCACTAGTGTGCCAAAGGTTCTTACCTTTCTGCAAGATGTATATCACATTTTTTTATACCCCAAGTAAGCGCATTTTTTAAGGTTTTTTTTAATAATTGTATTATAGGTCTGCTCACACAACAGGCAATTGATAAATATTAATTTCAAGTAATTTACTGCTTTATGATGACCTTCATTCTTGTGCAGAGTGCCAGTATGAGGACTATGCATCACTTAAGTTACACATAAGCCCTCAAAAGTAAATCGAAGTAAAACATTATGGACATAAAATGGCTGTATGCACCACAGCTTGTCTCCCACTGCAAATAAGTTATATTCTAAGTCAAATTAAGCTCTCACATGAGCATGCTACCCATGTAAGAGCAGTATTCTGCCCACTACATATAATGGACATTTTCATAAATGGGAGTTCAATCCATGGATTAGGACGTTGTATGTCCCAACACATATCAAAATTGTGTTCTTATTGGACAAAAATATATCTAAAATGTGAAAAAAGTTTACAGAATAAAAAAATTTTACAATGGTCACTCAGATTTCTCTTTAGATACGAGCTCCTTAATGAAAGAATTTGAGGTGGTGATCCAATGAGACTCAGATACTTCCTGCTGATTGCTACTGCCAGTTGAGCAACGTTGTTGTTATGTTATGTTCTCACAGTTACATAAACATATTTTATGTAATCAGAAGGCAATGGTTCATTTATCTAATTTTATCTCTTTGCAATAAATTGAAGAACAGTTACTTTAGACTGTGCCACTCATCAAAGATGTATAAATGTGTTGCATAAATCTAAAAATTAACAGAGGAAATTTACTTTCTTAGCCATTACTTTTAGTCCTTTGCAGTTTTTTAGTATCCTCATTAAGCTGGGGAAGTAGAAGAGGACTGTTTGTCAATAGAAAAGGAAAAGCCTTAGATTTAATAAATAACAATAATACATGGAAGTATTTTAACTCCTTGTTATCAGCTCACAGAACTAACTTATATTGCGTGGGGTAAAAGAGTTAGTTATACAGGTATATAGAGTTATTCCACAAGTGTCTAACTGTCCTGATTAGTGAGAGAACAATGATGACTACTGATTTATCAACCAGTAGTAATATGCTCTTGCATTTCCCTTACCATAGTCAACATATGGTGTTAACCACAGCAGTTCTCTTTGGTCCTCATATCCTCAAGAGAAGTAGACATCATGGACTCTATCCTGACTTTTTTTTCTAAACCCACTATTGTAGCTATTGTATTATCATATATAATTTGTTTCAAGCCAAGTGTATTAGCTTCATTGTACTGGATTCTTAAGGTATACAAATTACACAGTGCCTATTTTCCGTGGCTTACAGAGGAAGAAAATATTCTTTTCAATTATTTTTAAGGTCAATGGGTATAATTTTTGCTTGTCCTTATTCAAGATCCTATAAATATCCACTGGATGCAAAGGCAGAACTGGAAACCACCAGTTGCCCTGGCCCAAATAATTCCAGAAGAAAACCCAGAAAGGTTCCATTTGTGAATTTTTTCCCCGATGCTGGGTATAAAACTGAGGTTAGCTATGTTGTTTTCACTTCCCATTTGTTAATCCTGATCATTGTATAGCTGCCAAACCTTCTACAATCAAATGTCAGGCCATTTTCCTACCAATCAAATGCAGAATTCTCATACTCCTAGTTTCACAAACACCACAGAAGAACTAACAGGAGGATACTGAGAGGCAGAAGGCTTAAGAGAGGCCTAGTCAGGCTGGGAAGAAAGAAAGCCAAACCCTGTCTACGTCTCTTACCTGCTTCCATTAGGCTCCTACAGGAAGCGTATTGCTGAATCCAAACTACAATGAAAGGTAAGGAAACCGACATAAAGGGAAAATATATTGTGAAGCACAATAATAGGCTCAATCTGATTCAGCTACTGTTGTGTGTGATGGGAGTTATTTTCAGTTTCTTTGAAATACTATGTAGTATTTGATAACAGTGTGGTTACAATGGAAAGAATAACTCATTTATGTCTATAAAGCATTTAGCACATTTTGGGCAATACTGGAAACTTATAATAATAATAATAATTCATAGTAAACTTAAAGAAACACCACCACAAAATCACCAATTGTATCCTACGGCTACATCCTAATCTCCATACGAAGGCTAAATTCTTTTTGAAGGCAACAAAGCCAATTCTCCCTTGCATTAGGGCTGCTTTGCATCACAAGGTCAGCGCAAAACAGCCTTAAAGCTGCTGGCATACCCACTACAAGGGAAAAAAACAAGTTAGGGGGATCCAGAAGTGGCTTTAGATCCACTGCAGTACTTCCTACACCATCCCTTGCAGCCAGAGCATAGTGTGCAGCTAAGATATCCCTGCGCACTGGTGGCATTGCTGTAACACCCAGTATAAATTAATCTTCAGGCTGCTCTGATTTTACACCCAGGGTCAGACCAGTGCCTACATAGCTCAAAATCAGGGTGGGGATACAAAAGACAATGCTGACACAACCCCCCTTGATCCTGCTGATCAGCAACACGGTCCTCAAGGAAACATCAAGGCCTGGGAATTTTGAATTAATAAAGACTGTGGGATTTGGCCCTTAGTGAATAACATTTAGGGTGTCAAAATAATAAGACTCCAGAAGCTAACAAGCCATTTTTGTGCTCACATTTAAGAAAGAATTATTTTCACCAACAACTTGTTCAATGGAAGGGCATCAAAGTTAGTTATAAAAAACAACTACATTAGGGTTGATCCTCAGCTGGTGTAAATCAGCATAATGGCATCAGCTTCAAAAGAGCTATGCCCATGTACCCTAGCTAAGGGTTGGTCCGGTTGTGCTTAAACACTCCATCACATCTCAACAGTCTATGCTGAACTTAATGTTTATTCTCTTGCATTTAAAAGAGTAAAATAAAAACCTCTCATCTGCTCCTAGCGATTGCATTTCAGTTTTCATTCATTAACAATATCAGCCATGGCCACAGAAAGGTTGTCCAGCTGCTTTGATTCATATTTAAATTGGCTTCCAAACAACAGTGCTTCATGGATATTTGGACGCTCCTAGCTTTCACTTGTTTTGTCCTTACGCAGATTGTTTGTCCCTCCTTTCAGCTCAATAGCCTCTTTCAATTTATAACAAACACAAGTATACAAGGGAATATCACAAAACACCTCCAAAGATGTAGTGCAATTTTGAATTCGCTGGTATGTCAATTACTAACAACCCACTACCTACTACTATGAACAGGATTACCAGAAAAATCTGCTCCTGTAGAAAATATTTTCCCTCAACTGGGTTCATGAACAATGACCAGATCCTGAAATCCTTACTTGTGAGCAGTCCTTATTTCTCCCACTTGTCTGACTGATTTTAATGGGAGCTCTTCTCATGAGTAAAAGGATAAAGTATTGGGTCCGTCAAATGTAAAATGTTGGAGGGTTGGTTGGTTTGTGTTTTGTTTTTTGCTTTTAGGGGTTGTTTGGTTTTTTTCTTTTTTTCTGTTCTTTAAAATAAATCAGGTATAAACACAATGGATCTAATTCTGCTCTCGGGGTATGTCTATGCGGCAATTAAACACTCTGTGGCTGGCCTGTGTTAGCTGACAATCTTGCAGAGCTTGAGCTGCAGTGTAGCTGTCTGGATTGAGGCTGAAGCCCGGGACCCTTGCACAGTCCCAGAGTCCAGGCTCTAGGCCCAGACGTCTACACTCCAGTTTTACAGCCCCAGATCCCAAGCCCTGTGAGCCCAAATCAGCTGATACAGGCCAGCACTGGAGGTTTATTTACAGTATAGATATATGCTCAATTACCCAAGTGTTAATCAAAAGTTATTCCACAACAGATTTATACTGGATTTGCACCAAAGAAACTGAGATCAAAATCTCAAAATATCAAACCCGAATAAATTTTTTAATTGTTGCTTGTTATTTTTAAAAAGTCTGGATTTTCAAGAAAATACATGATATATCTATGTAGATTTTACATATTTTATGTTCAGATTAATTCTTGATTACTATATTGTACCCAAATAATATACAATTGTTCTGAGGTGTCTAATTATATGTTGAATCAGATTCTGATTACTCTGTTACAAATCGAGAATAAATCTGTTGTGGAATTACTCTTCATTTATACTTGTGTAACTGAGAGCACAACATGGACCACAGTATTTATACCTGATATTTATAGATATGTTATGGATTTTCAAGAAAATCTAGACTTTTTAAAAATAACTAGCAGCCACTGACAGAGTTCACATAATACTGTGTTTCTGGATGAAAACAAATAACTTCCACTAAGTATTTTATCTTCTACAACATCACTGAACAGTATATGAGAAATGAGGCACAGACACAAACACACACTTTCTTGTATGAAAGAGTTTAACATGTTTGGTAGGACCTGCTGCTACACCAAGAAGTTTGCCACAGAATTCAAAAGGAGGAGGAAAAGATTCCATTTAAGTGGTTCTCTGAAACTTTTAAAACTGTTATGTATTAATCATTAACACTTTCTTCCTATGACTACCTTATTGTGTGGCTAACCAGAACCATGACAAAAAACTGCAAAAAAAAAAAAAAAAAAAATGAAAAATCTCCAACTGGAATTCTAAAAGGACAAATACTTGTCCCTTTTACAACAGATTATTCTGTTTTTTTCCCTGTTTCAAGGCAGCTCATCACAAGCACAAACCTGATATTTGTGACCACAAATTCTCCCTTTCTAATTCCACCTGTGCTGAAAGGGGTTTTCCCTAATGAAATGGCATCAGCAATTTGTGGGTCCAAAAGCGTGTTTTGAGCCTTAGCTTTTTCCTTTCCCAGAAGGGTCAAGGACACACAGTACTGAAAGCCTTAATTTGTGAACGTCATTGCTTTTTTCACTTTACATACTATTAATATAGATTATTGATTTTATATATAATTAATGCATTTGAATGTGCTTCAATAGCCCTAAATATTTACAAGTGATAAATCTTGATGCTGATAAACAAAATTTTTCTACTGGTTCACTACCTTGTCTTCTCCCCTCTCCCATGACTATCAGTAGCCTCATGCACTAAAGCCCTATGGTTTCTTCCATAAAATATGTTTGGAGATTTCTCACGTAGGTTAACAGTGACAATTATTAGACCTGGCACATATAAACACAAAAAGCAAGAGGCATTAACAGGTCTATTCACTAAGGGGTCTGCACCCTTTAAATGAAAAAACCTTAAATAAAAGTAACATGCCTAAATTGTGTAAATGTCAAGGTTTTCTTATTCATTAATTCCCATAACCTCGATGTGCAACTTTCCCAACTCTGTCTATGCTCCATGGGAAGGTACCAGACAGGAAAAAAAAATATCTGGCACATTCGCAAGCTCACAAAGGAGAAAAAGAACAGAAAATGATACAAAAAAAGCACTTATGTGAATTGCACCTACGAAGAAGCATTCATTTACGCACTCATTTGCGTTATATCCAGAGGGGATTTACAGCAATGGTGTTCACTGTGCAGTCCCGCTTGTCCACAAGAACAACTTTATTACATTCTATTTGTGTGATACAAATCTACACAGGCTGTACACACACAAACAATAGTGGGTAGACAAGTTTATTCTTCTCATTTTAAAACTATATCAGAGAACCATTTCTCCTAGGAAGACTATCATCAGGGGTCATTGTGCATGCCCATGGTATAGGTGGGGGTCTGAGGGTGACTCCTGAGCTGTTGACAGCAAGCTTCAGTCTTATTGGAGTAACAGCCACCCTTAAGAAGTCCCATCACATTATTACATGCATTTGTAAGTCCAAATGCTGCCTTTGTGGCCTACTGGGCCTTAGAAGCAGCTGCCCTCTAGCCAAGGTCCAAGTTGTGAGTGAGACATTCCCTGCATCCAAGAGCCTCATTCAAAGACCAATCTGCTCCCTTTATCCTTAACATGATCCAGCTGTGATTGTTAGTTTGCACACTTCTCCAGGTATGGCAGGTCTTCCTTCTCTTTGCAGAAAGCTGGTTAACTCTTTCTTCAATTGCTGAGTGAGAAGATCTTACATACAGGGAGAATCTCTCAAAGGCAGATGATCTCATCTCAGATATGCTTGTTTTCTTTTGAAAATATGCTTGTCATGTATTAATACACAGGGAACATATATCAAAAACACTCAACTCCAAACAGTTCTTTACAGGTAACATGGGAACAAGATATAAAATTAAGGTGCTAAACAGATATAAAATTAAGGTGCTCATTATCTTTCCTGAACTTCAGTTATCCCAAAATAACTGCTTGGGACTCCAACAAGATTTTAATTCCAGTATCAGCATAATTTTGTCATCAAAGAGAAAAACAAAGAAACAAAAAAAAGAGAACACATTGGAGTAGGTTTCTAGGCAAAAAAACTGAAATGCACCTCTATTGTGATATGAACTTTCTTCCTCCGAACTCACTGTAAGTCAGGCAATTGGCATATGACGTGTCTTTACAGATGGATCAGCAGTGGCACACACATAGAACACCAGCTGTCTGTATCTGTGACACAGGTGTTCAGGCTCATACTTACTGTTAAGTAGAAGCCAGACTTCCTAGAGACAGTATTTCTCACAGTATTTCTACAGAAAAAGGGAATATTGTCCAATCTCCCAACAATACTTTTTCTTTTTTCTTTTTAAAATAAATAATGCTTATACCTAAAATTACAAAATCATAAGGAACAAAATGTATATCAAAGAATACATTCCTAACAGTATCTTGAACTGAAAATAAATTAGCATAACTTCACTATAGTAAATGGACAATATATAACTACATCCACAAATATAAAAACATCTAGATACCTGTATATGATAATTTTCACATAACAAAAAATATTCAGGCTCTAAGTGTATATGTTAAGAGGCTATTATATCCCAAATGACAAAGAACACAAACCAGGCATATTCTTTCTAAAAACAGAAGTAAACTTATCACCTGAAAAGAACTCATGCCGCCTCATTCCAATATAATGTAATTTCAACTGCACAGTGGTTCTGTATTTAATGACATTTATTTTAAAACATAAATCCCTATAAAGTCAAAATCAGGGAAATCATCATGGGATTTATATTCAGGTGAACACTGAAAATAATTTAATCTGTATCCAGCTACTATCCATCATGTAAAGTTGTCCATATCACAGCTTGTCATTTCCTTTCTAGTACTAGAAAGTGGTATTGGCAGTCATTTTCTAATGCTTTTTTGAACCTGATGTAAAAGATGTTAATTGATTAGTAATAGAGAATTCTGGGACAATCTGTACCCAAAACTTTCACTAGTGGTATCTATTAGTACACTCAACATTGCCTGGCTTTGGACAGTGAGTGATTATGCCATCTACTCAGGAATGAGAATGGCAAAACCAGGGAAAAGCATAACAAGAGTTCAAAATACTTACAAGCTGGGAGAGAGGGAGATGCAGCAAGCTGCAGCCAGTTGCAAAATGGCTGCTTTAGGGCTGCAGCTGTTTGGTTCTGCCAAATTTAAAGGACCAGGCTCAGAAAAAAGGGAAGGGATGTGGTTATCAGACACAATGAATAGGGAAAGGCTTTGAAGGAAACCATCCCTTAAGGAAGCTGAGTACATGGGGCTTGGAGCTCCTACATCTGGAACAGCAGAGAGACAACCTTCCTCTTTTTATCGCTTCTTTTCATTTTGTACATGGAGAAGGCAGTGAGGTCCCAACAGCAGGATAGCTGGGACCAGGTTGGGGACTATGCCGAAATGATTAAGGGAAGCATGATGACGTCCACTGTACAGTTCATTGCTAGGTTCTCCCAGCTGCTTAAGTGAATAAACTTGTGGCTTAATTAAACCACATCCCTTGCCTTCTGTCTTTCTTCCAGCATGGCCAGACAATATGGATGATTCTCATATCTCCAGTGAGTATTAGAATCACATGGAATCTGCAGTTGTTAAGTTGGAGAGGCATCTACTATGACCTGTGTGTTGGAAAATGGATTTTTAATGTGGGGATCCCTGGAAGTTCTCTGCAATTCAAAATTTTCACTTACTCTGTTCTTTCAAATTACATGCATATGTTGCATCAACACTCCATAGTCCTTATGATGGTGCACAGAGTGCATACACTGCACACACACTCTAGACAAGTATAAATAGGCACTGCTTAAGTGAGTAAAGACAACCCTAACTTCTATGGGTATGTACTCTGCAGGGATCTCTACATGCCCAAGCAGTCCCTATCCTGTCTATACTGCTATTTTTAGCTGAGTGTTGTTTTGCTGCCTCCTTGCTGCCAGTGTCTTTCCCCATTGTAGGGAAAAGCTCCAGCCTTTGTATCAGGGATGTGCCTTTTGCTGTTCCTATGAAAATCCATCCAAATTTGCCCATATCAGAAGACTTTGAAAAATCTCACTGCATATGAGGGGAGACAGATCTGACAAGAGATGGGAGGAGAACTGGGGCCGGCTGGGCAAAGGGACTGGGAGAAGGAGCAGGAGGTAGAGGCATGTGGGGATGGCTGAAGGTTTGGGAGAAAGGAAAGAGATTGATCAGACGAAGAGCCAGGAGAGGGAAACCAGGACTGGGTAAGCAAAGAGAATGGAAGTGGGACGAAAAGACAGGATTGAGGACGTTTGGAAGCGACAGGGCATGAAGGTCAAGCTTGTGGGAGATGGAGTAGAAGGATCTACAAGAACTAGAATACTCCCCACCAGAGCCTGGAATGGAATTCTAGATTCTGGAGTCTCACCACTCCCCTGCTGTGAAACCAATTGGCATAGTGTCTGTCTCATCCCCCTCAGTGGTAGTACACACAGAGAATGGCAACCTGTTACTGCCACTAGTTACTCTATTAGTTCAAGTGGCAGAAAACCCAATGTAAATCAAAAAGTTTCAACTCTGCTGATGACCTATGTGGGTGTCACTATGTTGCTACATTATGCAATTTCTGTTTATCATGTTTGTTTAATTAAAAAAATAAACCTAGGCGATCACACACACAAAAACTATATTAAAAGAATATTACTAACATTGCAAAGACATGCACTCAAAAAGTTAGGAAATGCCAGAATTAAGGTTGCCAGAATTAAGATTGTGTGTGAAACCTTAATTCAGTACCTTTATCATGATTATGAGACAATCTTGAATTATCTGATGACATATTATTTTTTCCAAAGGACCTATCCCTTATTCAGCACACAGAATGGACTGTGCTCAAATTGAGCAGTTAGCCAATATGAGTGAGTGGTCAGCACTAAGAATAACGAGGAGTCCGGTGGCACCTTAAAGACTAGCAGATTTATTTGGGCATAAGCTTCCATGGGTAAAAAACCCATTTCTTCAGATGCATGAATTGAGTTTTTTACCCACAAAAGCTTATGCCCAAACCAATCTGTTAGTCTTTAAGGTGCCACTGGACTCCCCATTGTTTTTGTGGATACAGACTAACACAACTACCCTTCTGATACTTAGCACTAAGAATATGACTTCTGGGTGGCAAGTTGGGCATCCACAAAACAAGGCAAAAACAACTAGTGACCATATATGAAAAGTGCAACCTTAGTATTTGTAACTTTTTTTTTTTTGCATGCACAGGTAACATGTTTAAGCTGTTGTTGTAAAAGTTCTGCTGTTTATGTACAACATCGGCCAGTGTTCACTGTTGCCTCCTGCTGCCAGAGTTAGAGGATGAGCTTTAACAGCATTAAAGAATGTGCTAAGTGGTACCAAATTAAAGCTGCAGCAAAAATAGTGACGCCCGTTTTATGTCCTAGTTTTGATTCAAGGGTAATGATACCTGCCCAGGATATGTTCTAGATTATGTTTTATCACTTACTTCAATAAGGACCTAAGGAAAGTGGCTTGTTTTGTTGGTTCTGGTCCCTAAAATTAATTTGATCTTGCTCAGTAAATCTAAATTCTCTCTTCATCTCAACCAGTACTAATAAAAAAAAAATATAAAGAAATCTTTGAATCTATCCTTGAGTAAATTCTGCATGCTGTGCTCCACAGAAAGTCTGGAACTCTGGTACAAAAGCATCCAAAGCCTCCATGAGTGTTTCATTTTATTCAATTGCATGACAGGATCACTTGGGTTGGTAGCCATCTCTAATTCCAGAGTGCTTAATAGCAGGAATCTCTTCTGTGGAATTATACTCCTCTGACAGCAGACACAGCAACACTGGTGGCAAGTGGGGCAGCTGTTTGCCTCTCTAATTCACATTGGGCTGTCGAACGGGAAGAACATGCAGAGTCTGGGATATTTAAGGCATGCGCTAATGCATTTTTTCATTTGAGAGTCTGTTTTTCTTGACTCTGACATGTGATACTGCCTTTGTGAGGCTCTTAGCAGTGCTATTTATACTGTACACTGTACTGAGAGGCAAACCAATGAAGGTTCATATATCAGGGTTAATTTGGGAAGGACCCAAAACTCTGGGTGCTAAACCAAACTAGTAGAGCTTCTGGGGTTCAAAACATTGTCTAGACATCATATGCGAAAAGACTTTCTGCAAAAGTTTGTTTACAGTCTGTGACATAACAAGCCCCAATCACTATTTGTGTATTTTCTTTTCTGGGCCTGTCTGGAACCTAGAAGTTCAAAGTCACCAAAAATTGATTGAGGAAAAATATAACTGTACATTTCCAGATCTGCTCAAAAGCTGGCTCTGTCCTAGAAACAACTATACACACAACTCAGTGGATCTCCCCCTCATGGATTATATTTCTGGGTCTGGTGCCAAGAAATCAAATGTTGTTGGTTCTTTGCATTTTTTTTAAATAGGAAGACTAAAGAAGGACTGAGATCAGTGAGAATCACCTCCTGGAAGTGAAAGGGAGAGTAATTGAAGAAGATGTGCCCCATCAGGCAATTTCCATGCTACCTTAAAAAAATATGTCAGGCCAGCTTTGTCCCTTAGGATCCTATTCTACTGAGGTTTTTGTGTTACTCCCACCAAAATGGTATCTGGGACTTCCAGAATCTCTTTGTGGCTTCCCTTAAGGCTCAGTGGAAGATCCTTGTTTATAGGTCAGGTCCTATTTGACCATATCTGACTACCTTTCCTCCCACCTCTGCCCCCATTTAAAAACTGATTTTGTTTAAGGGAACAGTTAGTTGGTTGTAGGCATTGGGCCCAAGTTTTATTTCCTTTTGTCTAAAGATTGTAGAGCATTCCAGATACTGTGTCCAGAGGCAGCCGTTTTACAGATTACTAATTCATAGATTCCAAGGTAAGACGGGATCACTGTGATCATCTAAGTCTGACTTCTTGTGTAACACTGGCCATAGAACTTCTCCAAAATAATTCCTAGAGCAGATCTTTTAGAAAAACACCCAGTTTTGATTTTATAATTGCCAGTGATGGAGAATCCACCATGATCCTCGGTAAATTTTTTCAGTGGTTAATTTCTCTCACTGTTGGAACAATGTGCCATAATATTATTAAATACATATACAAAGACTATGTTTTTTTTTAATATGGGTTGTGTCAGATCTCAATACCCTGGGCAGGATCCTCCAAATAAAGTCACTCTAAACACTGCTTATGGTGAAAAAAGGAGCTACTTTATTTTACTAAAAAGTGTATAGAAGGAATGGCAAGCACTAGCTTTCAGAGATAGGGACATGAAATTAATATTCTTACAGGACTCCATACTCACAACTACCCTCTCAATGAATTATGCACCCCAAACTGTCTCACTATATTCAAGTTAATCTTCATACTCCCTCTAGTGAACCTGAATTTAGAATGAGATCTCATATACATTGCAGATTAGAAAGCATTCCAAATCTGCCTAGCAGTATTGATACTCAGCGTATAAATATAGTTATGAATCCAGAGAAGTTTGTGTTAAGGTTCTGCTTTTAACCACAACATTTTTTTGAGCTTGAAGAACTAGAACCAGCTTCCTCCTCTGACTGTTCGTGCTCCATGATAGAGATGGGTGAATACTTCAAAATAGTTTGGGAAAGATCTTCTGTTGATGTGAATTGGCATAGTACTATTGAAGTCAATGAAATAATGTCAACTTTTACCAGTGGAGGATCTGGCCATCACTATGAACATTTGCTTGAAATTCACTTGAATTTGTTTTATTTAGGTTCATATCTCTGTTGTATTCATTTGTTACTAACATCCTACCAAACAAGTTCATGGGCAGGAATGTTCACAGAAACTCTGAATTTTACACAGTCTAAGAAAGTGAACACTAAATTCATAATCATAGGTATTCTCTTCAGAAATCTTCTCCTAAAAGATACAGACCAAAGATTCTATATGATTTTGGGTCTCAATCAAAACTAACCAATACTGTTTGAATTCTCAATATCAAACACTCAATCAAAGCTGTTCACTAGGACTCAGTATTCAGCCCTAAATGGTGAAAGGGCAGAGGCAGCATTATATTACCATTCTATTCCCTGTAATCCTGGGGTCTACCACTGGCCAATACAGCACTCAGCACAAAATAGAGCAGCCTTGGGGCTTCTCTAGTGTACTCTGGCTAGAAAGGCTTCCTATGAGTTATTGCATGGACTAAAGATTGACCAAAAGCATAGAAAGCACTAACACTCCCTCCAGTTCCTAATAACATGTACAGTGCAGGAACAACCTCCTGCAAACCAAGAATTATTC
>NC_044328.1:24910998-24953498 GCF_007399415.2 Gopherus evgoodei | reverse complement strand
TTTTTCAATTTTTAGCATTAAGCTGAAATATTGTAGCCAGAAATCACTGCCCATCAGGTGCTTTATTACATATGAAATTAGATTTCTTTACAGTTTCACTGGATGAGGAAAGAGAAATAATATGGTTATTTTTTTAAGTGACAATCACTTCATCAGAGCAGAAAACAAATGCCCCCACAAAATTAAAAGTTGATAAGAAAAGGAACAGTCAAATGGATGAAAATAGTTTGTTGGGTTGTTAATTAAATGCTTTTTGTGGTATTTTATTTTTACCCTGAATGTTTATTTTTAGGGCCACGATCTGGTCGTATTCATTTATAATCAAAATTCCTGAGCTGTTTACAAGACAATGATCCCTGGAATATCCTCCCCCTCCACATCCCTCCACCAACAGGGAGAAATAAAACTGAAGGTAAGTTTTGGAAATGATTTTGTGCCAATAAGACAAAACACATTCTTGCATCAATATTCCAACATTGGCAGGGTTCCACTCTATTGCAGCCTCATTGCTCTGCTGTTACTGATGGGTGTTGTTGCTGTGCACACTGCCTGCGTACGAAGAAGACATCATAAAGCAAATATTGGCTCTTAAACACTAACTTTGAGAGCAAATTTAAAAGTAAATGTGTACTTTCATACATGGAGATTTGTTTTCAAAGGAAACTCCTTTTTCATATTTTTCAGATTTCAAGTAACTTTAAAAGGTATTTGGGAGTGGGTTTTGTTTGCGGGGGTGGGTGGGAGGGGACCTACCATTCACTAAGGAAGTCTGAATGTTGCATCTCCATAGTGCTAAAGGCAGAGGTTAAATAAAGCTGTAAATTGTTTAACAGCCAATCTGGATAAGGAATAGTGCTCAAAAACATAATACCTCTGGAAGGCTGGAGGCAAGATTCATTTAAACAGTTTTCACTGTCATCGATGTCACCAATTTGAAGCTTGTCTTGTTTACCGGATGAAGGTTTCACACTGTGTCAGTGTTCTGCCAGGATTCAGCATTAAAATGAGCAGTTAGTACAAGTCAGCCATAAACATGGCAGATCTGTTAGACTGGCAGAAGCCACTGCGAGCTCCCTGGTGCAGCTTTTAAGCACTTGGCATGCTGCTAGCTCAAACTGGAGAGGGGGATGTGTGCATCATTTGGGCCTGAGTGCAATGCACTTGAAATAATTACTTTAATCAGCAAAAGTTAATTACTTTAAATCATAAATTAATGGTGGAGCATTTGGCAGAGCCTGATGTGTGCGGCGAAGCTGTCAAGCAAAAATCACAGGTGAACCTGCGACCCCTTCTCAATATCGCTGGATGAAAGAAAGTAGCTCACCTACTGTGCATGCCACTTCTGCTACATTAAAAAGAACTCTTTGTAACAAGAGAACAGCCACCTTAAACTGTCACCTATAAAAAAGGGACTATAAACAAGCAGATTGCTGCTAAGCAGGTGCTGCTGGAGGAGTTGGCCCTTGATAATAATAAGATCTTAAAATGGCATCTGCCTTTATTTTATAGCACAATTGGAAAGATGGTTAAAAGTAATAAACCCAGTTGATATGTTTTATGAGTTAGTAGTTAGGACTGTTTACTGTGGATGAACCAAAGATTTTGAGAAGATACACTAGATTGAAAACTGCACATTTAAAGGCATGTTAAGAAAATGGTTGTATGTTTCGGAGATTGTTATACATATTGGAATAACTACAGGTACCAGAATTTTCAGTAGTCTCCATGAATACAGCCATGTTTTTAGTTTTCCATACTGTGGTACCTCAACCTCAGTTCTCCACTGTAATCCTTTAGTATTTCCACCTCTTATTGTACATGACATGGCATTGACAAATAGAGCTCCTGTATGGGAGAATCTTTGAAAGGACTGAAAACCCTCGTGATAAGAACACATTTTACGATAATGTTGCCTTAAAGAACAAGCTGCTTGTGGCTTGGCTACACTTTAGATAATTGCCTAAAATTATAATATATATTTTATTGGAAGGCATCTGGCATGTTTCAGTTTATAACAAATAACTTTTAAAAATTGTAAACAAAAAGGAAAACATAGGGTGAAACTACACAAATAGAATGTCCAGCTCAGTGGCATTAATTTTTTTTAAAGGTAAAATAGAAGGGGAGAGAGCTGAAATTTGCAAGTCAGTGAAGTTGATAGAAACAATAACTTTGCATACCTTCGTGCATACAAACATACACACACTCTGGAAATTTGTCTTAGAGCTTTAAAACAGGTTAAGAGGTAAGTCATAAAAAGAAATAATAACAGGTTTTGTTTGCGGCAAAAGGATGATCTTTGATGCTATCCTTAATTTGTGTTGAAATAAAGTCATTATTAAAAAGAACTTCGATTATAGACTTTAAGCACCTCTAAAGAGGATTTTTTAAGGGAAATGAAAGGGACCCTAGCTACATCCCCCCTCCTGTATTTCTGTTCTTACTGTGTTCTTATTTCCCATAGCAATATCCAGGCAGGTAGTGACAACACACTAATTGTACATACTGCTTAATTTTGATACATTCTTTGTTGGGTGCAAAAACTGTGGCCCACCACATATGAACAAAAAAGCCAGGCTAATTCATACTTGCACTCTACCAGAAGCACCTGAATCATATGGTATTGTGTCTACTCCCTGACTGAATGACTTATACTAGTTTTATATTAGAGAATAAAGAATATCAAATAATGGATGCTCTTATGTGCACATTAATAGCTGTGTTTATAAAAACAACAGCTATTCTCCACCCCGCCCCCCAAAATCGTGCAGATAAGTACTCATTCATGCAGCTATTCATGGCTTGAAAACAGTCAAAGTGAACAGCTATTTGGAATTGAAATGAATGTCCTTGCACACTGATTTACAGAATTTGCCCAGCTCCGCTGGTAAGCATAATGCTGTTTTAACTCTGCTGACCTGTCTTAAGGTGACATATTTCAACAGCAATTGAAACCATTTGCATAACAGAACCACACCATCATAAGCAGGTTTCTCTCTTTTAAAATGTGTTCTACAGTAATGAGGATACATATCAGCCACTCAAATCTCTTCTGTCTACAAAACTCAGGCCTTATTAACAGTGATTGCAAGTAATTTTGCGAGATTTCATACAATAACCTTAATTTCTCCCTGAGTGCAAAGCCACAAAAACCTAGATTCCATGTCCCAATGTCCAAAATGTCCCAATTTTGAAGCATTCTGGGCTTGGTCGGATTTATTAAAGTAGCTCAGTAAAACAAAGTGGTTTCATTTTATGTCACTTTGTTTTCTATTGGTACCTACTGTGTATGTAAAATTATATTCTTCACTGTGGCCCATATACATCCCTCCCATGTAAAATGCCACTAGAAGTGAACAGTAACCCAAAAATGTCAGCTGTTTTGATATTTCCAAGTTTCTCTACATCTTGCTCAATATGTGAGGGAAATCAGACTGCAGAAATCACAGGGGATACAGCGCTCAGAAAATGCATTGGACTAAAATCCATGTGAAACAGGCAATGCAGACTCCATGAATATTTGATCCAGTACAGAAATGCCATCCACTTCTGTTTCCTCCACAGCCACACATGACATATCTACCCAGGATAATACAGTAGATTTTGCATCCATATTGACATTGTTCTGAGACCCATCTGAAGGGGATCATAAAACAGCTGCAGAAGTTAATGCTGCTCTTAGAGGGATTACATTTTGTCTGTGGTCCATATTCCAACATGGATTTATCCACATTCAGATCCACTCAGAATAGCTGTTCCTCAGTTCTTCTCCCAGCTAATCACACCCCTTTCCTGCAGAGCTCAGCTAGTGAAGAGAGCTGGTGGCAGCTACTCAAGAGTCATGGGAACAGTTCAGAACCTGCTTTTCTTTCCTGTATTCCACCTATGCCCTTGTTCTACAGGTTTAACGTGGTTTTGTTTTCCTCTCCACTGCACAAGAGCAGTACCTTAAAGAACCTCTGATACTAGCACAGTAGTAAAGAACTATGACTTTAGGAACTGCTGAGGTTTGCTTCATAGTTCAATAATTCAAAAGTATTCTCAGGAGGCATTACTTTGACAGCATTGCTGGTGCCCCCAACTAATCTTATAAAATACACTAAACAGTGCAGTATTTTGATACATGATGCTAGGCATTGTTTTATGCATGACCTTGAATGCACATAACCAGGTATTCTCATTTCACAGAGACCATTTCTTTACAAAATATGCTAAGTGTATCAGGAATGAATGCGCAAGTATCAGCATCCAAAATTTCAAGTCAGATTGCTTTGGACAACTGCAGAAAGTCAGTGTTCCTCTTTATGATATAAGATCAGAATACTGATTACACTGGTCGCCAAATAGGCAATTTAACCTTTTCAGTTAATAAACAGACTGATGTTATGACACAGGATTTTCCTTCATTTCACACATAAACTAGAAGTTTTAGTATTACTGTAATTTAAATTATAAACAATAATACCTCAAATACCTCAGTCAGGGATCATCGCCCCATGGTGCCAGGAACTGTTCAAACCCTGAATAAAAGATAGCCCTTCTCCCAGAGAGATTACAATCTATAGAACAAAGATAATATTTTTTAAATTAATGGAGATACCCTATCTCTTAGAACTGAAATGGCCATGGAGTTCAGCCCCCTGCCTCCACTAGCAGGACCAAGTACTGATTTTTGCCCCAGATGGCCCCCTCAAGGATTGAACTCACAACCCTGAGTTTAGCAGGCTAATGCTCAAACTACTGACCTATCCCTACCCCATGTTCATGAGCCATATGTATCATCCTCTGTTCAGAGTAGCTTGGAGGGAAATCAAACACACATATGGCATCATACTGAATAACATGGACAGCCAACAAAGAAACGGAGAAGTAAAGCCAGTGCAGTCTCCCTTGCCCCTCTCCCAAAATGACAGAAGTGTCTTTATTCCTAAACATACTCCAATAGGAGGGCAGAGTCTAGGAGCAGTATATCTTGTCAACATAATCACCTGGTTGATTTTCCCATGGAAGTTAACACTATTCAAAACAACATAGATTGTGGTTCACCATCTAAAACTCTCCCCCTTCTAAATGGAGCTTGAGTGCAAAGAGTGCATTTTGGGAATAGTGAGGATTGCTATGGGCTGGAAGACTTGTGAGTGAGCTATGCTGCCAAGAGGAGAAAGGGGCAGGGAGCATTAGTAAAGAGCTGGCATTTTGCGCAGAGGCACACAGGCATACAAGACCTCAATTTGAACTGGGACCTGTGTCTCTTCACACATACCCTTGTCCAGCTTTGCGGCTACTAACTCTTCCTCCTTGAAGGACTACTGCTTAGAGAATTCTAGCCAGTTCCCTGTGTAGAATTTTCCAAGTAACTTTTCCTATTTCTGCAATAGCATTGCCCCTAACTACCTAGACTACTTCAGAGTATATTAGCAAACTTACTGGAAGTTCTGTAATAGGCTACTTTGCTTACAAATATTTTAACATGTAAATAGCTTAGATGCTTTATGAGGAGATTGTATGATCAGCTAATATAAAAAACCAAGAATGTGCAAATCTTTTTGAATGACACATTAAATGTAATGACTGAAAGTTTTATAAAGCAAAATCCTACAAATATCTGAACCTGTCAATCTTCTGCCTTTTTAATATTTTAAAATCTGCCCTCCTTTTGCCAATAGTGCACTGCAGTAGCAATACAAATTTCTCATAGTTAATATTATTTATATAGCATCACTGATGTACAGGGCACTGCAGCTGCCAAAGTAAAGTAGCAAAAGCAAGAATATGTAGTCACAGCACACATTCATTACAGCAAGCACACCAAGATAAAGTGCAAAAATCTGTTTTTTCACCAAATTTTCATCTTCATTTCTCCTGGCAGCTACTCAGGAAGCACTATATTTTTTTTAATACTGCTGTATTAATATTCTGTTCTAGATGTGCACTGAAGCAACTTGATGCAAAGAAAGGATGGACTTAACAGGAGCATTCATTTTTTTCTCAGCACCTAGACTGTTTCAAATTAAAGAGAATCCGGCATCAGGAGGCAGTGCTATTTTAATCATTCCAATGTGTCCAGTGTGGGAGATGAACTCAAAAGGTGAATATTAAAAGTAGTTGTGGAATTCAGTCATTTTGCGAATGAACACATAATAGCCAAAGGCAAAACCGGAAGGCAACTTCACTTCCAATCAGTGTTTCCATTTTATTGAAACCAGATTGGAATTCCTGGAAAGAAGCCTGCATATCACATCTTTAATACTAATTTTCATATACTCCAGTAAAACTGTCAGGGTGAATCAGTTGCTGAAGAAAGCTTCCTGTATAATTTACAGATGTACCTCCCTGTAGTCTGTTATTTAGTCATGAATCAGAGGCATGTTTTTGATCACGCTCACAGATTTCCTCTCACCTATGGAGGTTTTCACTGGCTCTAATTTGTTGATTAAAATTAGCCTTTTCACACTGACCGCATCCTGCAAAATATGGTAATCCCCAGACACATAGTAGGGTTTCCATCAATATGTATCCCCACTGATTCATCTTCCTAGGCTGAGATAACGTTCAGAAACTATGTCTCAAAAATGATATACGTATCAGGTCCATATTTTTTCTTTGCAAAATGTCAGTGACTAAATAAGTGATTGAGGTCTCTTTAATGAAGATACAAATAGCAGTTGGTTGATTATGGTACAAGTATCTTCTAAGTTTCATGATAAAAATAACACATTATTTGTTGGAAGTAGAGACAAATGATCCCGTGGGTCTCCTGTGCGGAATCAAGCCACCTCTCCAGCCTCGGAACCAGATCAAAGCAAGCTTGAATTTTGCACCGATAGCCTTTTTTGTTTGTTTCCAAGAGAGCACAGTCCCAACAATCTGCCATTCTGCCAAGATGTCCTGCCAAATTCATTCCGTGAAAGCATTTAGGAGAAGGAAGAGCAAGCATATTTTCAAATTCCCTATTTTTAATTCCCACAAGTACTACATTATGAAATTTATTATTCCTGTGCTCTAAAAGAAGGAATGGGGGATGGTAGTAAGAAGAATGAGTCATTTAACAGGAAACTGCACAGGGTAAGGTTTGAAGAGTTCAGGTTATTGTAGCAGTACATTTGCGCTGTTCTAGTTTTGGTTGTGTCAGCGCTTCCATTAAATCTCCATTAGTCTGGGGTTTATAACTCATCCGTAAAAACTTGCTCAGGCTTCAGGAACTTGGCATAGAATAGGTGGTTTTTTTTCCTCCTAGTTGTTAAAAAAAACCCATGGGTTGGCTGTTTTTAAGCATCTTTTGACACAGATATAAAATGTTTATTGGTTTAAGACATTTCTCTGCTTGTAAAACTCAAAACAATCTTCATTATTTACAAAAATGAAATTTAAGGAAGCTAGAGGGCCTCTGGAGACCAAGATTCAAATTCTGACAAGGCCACAAGCATGAATATGAGCGTAGTTGTCTCAGTCTGGTCTCCATTTACGTGCTTCACAAAATCACCACACTATGTTGGCACAATAGAAGATTTTCACTCAAGAGCTCCAGGACAATAGCAGGGTCCTGCAGGTCAGAATCATGGTGCATTGGCAGAGCTTTAAATGAGAGGCTTGTTCAATTTCAGTCTGCTTTATGCCTGGCTTAGGCAAGCGCCATCAAGCCCTTATTTTTCAGGAGCATTAAATTCACACAATATTTTCTAAAATGGGGAAAAAATTAACAGGAATTACATAATCACAAACTTCAATTTGGCAATAAATACACTACATTATGAGCAGACACATTTGTTATTTGGTAGGGTGGAAACAAAAAACAAAAATTCAGTAAGGCAGTGGTGTTAACATATCAAGCATTACTCAAATGCATGATACATTTTGTCTATAAAAATCTCATCAGGATTTTTCGAAGGAGAATTCACTGCCCTCCCTCTTTTTGTTGAGGAGGTGTGTACGCCCTTTAGCACATTTTGAAATTTAATGGTTCTCCTGGCACTTTGACTATTTCTGGATTTTCAGGTTGCTGCAATAACTAGGAAGGTTTTTTCCCCCTGTTTGCACCTGTAATGTATCTTATGTGATGTGAATCTTACCTGTTATCCATGCCTTTTTTTTTTTTTTTTTTTTACCAATACACTAGATTCCAGCAATTGATCTACATGAGACAATCCTGGAAGACCACTGAGAAGCTTCAGACAGTACGGAATGAAGCTGTGTTTACTTAGTGGTGCTATACATGCTACAAGTATTACTTCTGTGTGTCATAGGCTGCAGTTGTTAATCTACTTCCAGGGGCAGTTGAAGGTCCATTGACTTTGATCTATAAAGCATGGTTTGGACGTTGGCTATATGAGTCTTGGGTCAGCATGGTATTCAAACACATATCTAACTTTAAGCTTATAGCAGCTCCACTGACTTTATGTGCACAAGTACTTTGTTGAACAGAGGCCTTAGATATCACCTCTCTTCCTTTGCACCATTTCTGACAGCTGGACACTCTAGCTAAGTCTCCAGATTTCAACCCTTGGGAACTGGAGATAGAGAAGAAGCCCTGAAAATCTCATCTAAACTTATCTGTACCTACAAATTATCAACCTAAGCTCCTGTAGAGCCAAGTATCCCTATAAAGGCAAAAGAAAAAGAGGGGGGAGAGTGAGAGCAAGATACCAGTCTCTGAGCTTTAACTTTATACAATAGCAAAAAAATCATCAAGAAAATGTTTACGCAAGCATGAGATGAGCGATAGTATATTTTAACCTGCATATAGTCGTACATTTTTTCACTAGTTCTCTCAGTACTATACAGTCTGTTCCTTGATTTTTAATTTTCTGTTCTAAATGCAAGATGCTTTTTTCTCTTCAATTAAAAAATGTATTTTAAAAATGTATTAGTACTAGACTGGGTAGTAAAGTGGGTTAATGCACTAGCATTTCACCTCTAGAGGCCTAGATTCAAATCTGTTTTAGATGGTCGCTTGTCACATCACAAACCCACTGCCATACAATTTGGTTTAAATGGCAATACAAGATGTCCAGCTTTGGAACAAACCAGGGTTGCTGGAGGTCAGGACCAGAGCACACAAGCACAGCCAAGTGTAGTAATTACATAAAGCTCACAATGACCGCAGTGTGTTTGGTCTCTAGTCAGCAGCACTCCTAATTACTGTAGTGTGATCCTATTAATTTAAATTACATTTTAACAGAGTTTTTAATGTAATGACTTAGATTCTCATTAAGCATGTTCTGACAAGGCAGCCCCTTTTCTGGGGCACCCTACTGTGGCACAACTCACATGCCTACCTCAGTTTCCTCTTTCTTCCAGAGTCTCCAGTAACTTCACACAAGCTTTCAGAATATCAGTAAACCTTTACAGAGTTAATTTATCCCACAACAATAATCCAGATTTCACCAGCACAGTGCAAACAGAACATTTGCTCTTTCAAGTCCCAACTGTCCATCAACAACACACCCAGTACAACTCTGGCATCTCTCATCACACCTCTGCTCTCCAGCATGGCTCTGGTATCTCTCACCATGCGTCACCCCAACCCCTCTAGCTGAGGTGCTTCTCTGCTCTGTTTCCTTCCAAGGTATGGTTCACGATCTTGCCCAGAGACATCAGCAGGCTCATCCTTTCATCCCTCTCTGACTCTTCAGCTGCAGCTCTGTCTCAGAGAGCCAGCAGGCATCTTCCTCTCCAGCTCTCAGTCTTCAGCTCTCTCCAGCCCTCTCTGGCTATTGCCCTCTGGTTTGGGGAAGTTTTTAGGTGACCCTTTCACTCCAACTGCTTTCCTGCCTTCTGCGTTTACCAGCCTGATCTGGTTCCACTGCTCAATCAGGGAACTCTCACCACTCCCTCCTTCAAGGGCATCCCCTCCCTAGAGATCTTGGCCCATCTCTGCTCTTCTCCCAAGCTTTCTCTGCTTCTCTAGCCAGAATCAGCTCTTCACTCTCCCTCTATGGGTTTCTTCCCTTTGTCTTTGTGCTCATTCTCTCTAACTCCTAGGGGAAGCCCTGCCCTCCTCATTATACCAAACTATGGTGCACCTGAACTGGAACAGAAGAACTGGACCCAATTTCATTTAAGGGCCCAACTACCCTGTTATATATATGTTTACATGCTGTGCTGAAGTCCATCCCTATTCAGCAAAGCACTTAAGCTTGTGTTAAGCTTTAAGCACATGCTTTAATCCCATTGAAGTTTTAGGGACTTTGACCACAGCTGATTGGAAATTCTCCAACAGAATGTCCTTCTGTCGAGAATGCCAATTAGTTGTAATTGAAACATTTCATGGAGATAGTTCAACTTCAGCTAAGTTGTGACAGAACCCTGATTTCCTTCTAGCTTGCCCACCCAGTTCCACAACAGCCACAATGTGGTCTGACAAAGAGCCAGGAGCCTGGAAGTGTTAGAAGCTGCAGCTCCCAAGCTATGAGGCTTCAAGTTCAGCTATTCCACTTCAGGTATTCCAGGTTCCTAGCTCCCCCTTAGCCCACCAGGTAGTAAGATGGTGAGCCAGGAGACTGAAAGCCCCAGTTCCAAAGCTCCCAGGTTCATGGCTCTTTAGCAGCTCACCAGGCAGGCAATCCCTGAAACATAGACCCCAGGGTTTCCAGAAGCCAAAGCTGTATTCCCTTCCATGGAGTATTTTGACCTTTTGCTTTTTGTTCCAAATCAGAAAAAAATACATGTCAAAATATTAGAGTCCGCTGGTAAACAAAATTACCCTTTCTCCTTACAGCTCTACTTAGGCACTTACTCAGAAAAGGACTTAAGCTGATGCTGAGGTCCATAAGCAGTATAATTCTGTCCATCTATGATGACATTCAAAAAGCAATTTAATAAAATACATTGTTTCTGCTGCAGATGGAACTTCAGAATATCCCTCAGCTTTACAGAGGCACTGCCATAGTTGTACTAGATTTTTTTCTGTGAGATGTAGAAAAATCTTAGACCAACACTAAGATCAGCAATGTTTGTACATTCCATCATGCCTGGAATAAGGAGTCTTCAATCTCTTAAGTCTTTACCTCCTCTTCTTTTATGTAAGAGCCAACAAGAGATATATAGGGCTATGCTGAATAATCTCATCATTGCGTGGTTATTGCCCCATCTTTCCTCACCCTGTCCTAGCTCTACTGTTTGTCACATTCACTCATTGCTTACATCTTAATCTGATGAGGTTCATCAAGGACAAGTGCAGAGACCTGCACTTAGGCCGGAAGAATCCCAGGCACTAATACAGAATAGGGACCGAGCAGCTAGGCAGCAGTTCTGCAGAAAAGGACCTAGGGATTACAGTGGACGAGAAGCTGGATATGAGTCAACAGTGTGCCCTTGTTGCCAAGAAGGATAACAGCATTTTGGGCTGTATAAGTAGGAGCATTGCCAGCAGATCGAGGGATGTGATCATTCCTCTCTATTTGGCATTGATGAGGCCTCATCTGGAGTACTATGTCCAGTTTTGGGCCTCACACTACAAGAAGGATGTGGAAAAATTGGAAAGAGTCCAGTGAAGGGCAACAAAAATGATTAGGGGGCTGGAGGACATGATTTATGGGGAGAGGGAACTGAGATTATTAAGTCTGCAGAAGAGAAGAATGAGGGGGGATTTGATAGCTGCTTTCAACTACCTGAAAGAGGTGTTGGAGAAAAAGCTTAGTTTTTACTTTTTGTTTGGGTGCAGCAGAGTTAGACACTTTATTATTTTTTAAGCAATTGCAATAGAGGGAGGGAGGGAGTGCCCTAGGACACAGGGTCGCCCCAGTCCCAGACAGGTTTTTCAACAGGTAAACAATTACAACAAGCATTTATACCTTTGTTAAAAACAATAATAAGCAACAGCTGCATTTTGTTTATACATAGACCATTTTGCTATTTTATTTTTTTTACTTTTTTACTTTTTACTTTTATTAGACGCCAGTGCAAGGTCGCAACAACTTCTTATACAGTTTTTCCCACTTGCCTTACACTATTCTTGCTTCTACAAATTTCGCGTTATTAGGGTTACAGCTGGCCTAACTCTTGCTAACAGCTAGCCTGACTCTTGCTAACAGGCTGTCAGGGGCTGCTCTAGACATTTCGCCACACCAAGCAGGGAGGCATACCGCAGGGGGCGCTCTGCCGGTCGCCGGGAGGGCGGCAGGCGGATTCGGTGGACCTCCCACAGGCGTGCCTGCAGAGGATCCGCTGGTCCCGCGGCTTTGGTGGACCTCCCACAGGCATGCCTGCGGGAGGTCCACCGGAGCTGCAGGACCAGCGGATCCTCCACAGGCACGCCTGCGGGAGGTCCACCTGAGCCGCCTGCCGCCTTCCCGGTGACCGGCAGAGTGCCCCCCGTGGCATGCTGCCCCAAGCACGTGCTTGATGTGCTGGGGCCTGGAGCTACCCCTGCAGGCTGTCATGCATTAAGATCTCCTACAAATTCTTGTCAGTTTTTTTGTACTTCCACAGAGGTTCCAAAGACGATGGATCTAGACTCTTCTCAGTGGTACCAAATGACAGAATGAGTAATGGTCTCAGGTTGCAGTGGAGGAGAATTAGGTTAGATATTAGGAAAAACGTTTTCACTAGGAGGGTGAAGCACTGGAATGGGTTACCTAGGGAGGTGGTGGCATTTCCTTCCCTAGAGGTTTTTAAGGTCAGGCTTGACAAAACCCTGGTTGAGATGATTTAGTTGGGAATAGGTCCTGCTTTGAGCAGGGGGTTGGACTGGATGACCTCCTGAGGTCCCTTCCAACCCTCATATTCTATTATTCTAAGCTCTTTGGGGCAGGAAATGTATCATGTGAGAAATACAAAGCTCTTCTTATTCACTACAGATCAATAAATAAGACTGGTTTTAGTGCTGGTGGGAAATTTTAAACCCAGTCAATTTATATTTAAAAAGGGCATTCCTTTTGGTTTTCTTGTATCATCTTCCTGGCCTCTCAGCTGGCTCCTTTAATACTGCCCTCCAGGCTGTATAGCAACGGGAACCAAAACAAATGCTGTACATTTCCATATACTCCTAGCAGAAGCCAGCATTCTGGGCAGACGTGGGATTGCTATCAGAAAAATTCAATCAAGCTTTTAATTTTTCCTGTTCAAACGACTAATCAATAAAACTCACATTGGGCCTGCGACATCCACCTTCATGGGCTGCTCCAACAAGACTGTCAATATTTGACTGGAATGCTTCTGAAAGCAACTTTCCTTCAGGTCCTTTGACACTGCCACATGAACTGAGACTCTTAGACCATTAGGCAGGGCATATAGTTCTATTGGTGCTTGAAAAGCTATCACTACTACCAACACTCATAGATCCCAAGGTCAGAAGGGACCATTATGATCATGTAATCTGACCTTCTGTACAACAATGGCCATAGAACTTTCCCCAAAATAATTCCTAGTGCAGATCTCTTAGAAAAACATCCAGTCTTGATTTTAAAATTGCCGGTGATGGCACATCGACTATGACCATTGGTAAATTGTTTCAATGGTTAATTACTATCACTATTACAATGGTATACCTTATTTCCAGTCTGAATTTGGGTAGCTTCAGCTTCCATCCATTGGATCATGTTATATTTTTCGCTCTACTTTCATTGAGAGCAGTACCAGGGAGGTGGATGGAAATTAGAATAAAGGCACTTACTGTAAATGAATAAAAGCCCCAGGAATTCTTAAAATTTTAAACAGGCCCAGGCCTAGAGAAAAGGCCTTCTTTGCTGGAAGACATTACTGCTTTTTATTAAGAAGTACAATTTGTTTTCCCCTCCCCTAAAATTTACACAAAGCCACAGGTCTATTTTATACATACGGTACCTAATAAGTCATCCTGGACGCAATATTCTACAAAGCCTCTGAAGAAGTCAGTAAAGCCATTATAAACAATGTATGAGCATTTTTGTGGCAACATTTTATTAATATTATTTTTACTGTATTCTGCTTTTTTTACACTGACTGGTTTGTGGGGAGGGGTGGTAGCAGGAAACAAGGAGATGCTTGAACAAATAATGTGATTAAACAATATTTAGGGTGTAATAGAATGTCAGAATTTTAGCATGAGGATTTAAGCTATTGCCTTCCCTGTTGTGTCAATTGCAGCATTTATTGCTGATTGAATTACCTGTTCCTTAAAGACCTTCAAACTAGCTAAGCATGGTTTATAGTAGAGTCTCAGCACTAATTATTAGTTGCTTTGCTTCTGTCAGAGTGTGGCATAACCAGTCTCTCTTTACATTTGATCTTTGGGGCAGTTTGTCAGCTGGTGTAAGCTGACATCAAGCCATTGACAATCTACATCAGCTGGAAATCTGCCCCTTTGTACTGAATGGAGTTGCGGTGTGACGGAGTGTGCATACATCATGTAATGAGTCAGGTAGGGAAGGTGTTGAGTGCTTTCCAAGGGAACCAGGCAGAGGCTTCTGAAGAAGCTACTCAGCCTGCCAACTGGAGAGGGTGGATCTCCATCTGGACTTATTAAGGAAGGAATGGGATAAAAGTTTGGAGGTTCACTGATAACAGGAGGAATTGTTCTTCCTTTGACCTCCTAGTGCAAACAGGTAACAGGAACAGGAGACTTCCAGACCATGCCCCAGATAGGAGGCATGAACATTCTAGGGAAAAGACTGTTCTAGTTACACAAGATTACTTTATTTCTCACTAGCAACTTCAAGTTAATACCATTTATTTTTCCTTCATTTTGTTTTCCCTGGGCCACAGTCAAACACATGGTGCCAGAACTGGAGTTTTGGAATGCCTCTGTGAAAAAAGAGAAAAGCACAGATGTAGAACCTTTATTACAGTGGCTGAATGAGCATAAGGCCCAGCAGCAACAGCAGCAACAGTTGATCCAACAGATAGCTATCCAAGAGCAGCAGTGAATGCAACAGATGGTTACACTTGTACACCCTGGGGTGCTGCCACTAGCTCACCTGGTGTTAAGACTGATGGATTGATGCATAATTATATAGAAGATGTCTTCTCCTGGAGCTACACAAGACAAAAACTCAGGGATAAAAATGGCCAGAAGACAGATTATCAGAGAAACTAAAAGCTAGGAGGGTCCTTAGACCCTCACATAAACTCCACTCCATAAATAATGAAGTACCGAAAGCAGACAACTTAAAGATGAAAGATCTGCTGGAAGATAACCTAGGAATTTTCTCCAGCTGACAGTCTCCTGTTAATGTCTGTATGCATGAGAAATTCAATATGGCCACACTGGGTGGTGGAAAATTGGTGACAAAGACAGGATTTGCTAAAATCACCGTTCTGGTCCAGGTTTGAGATTCAAGCTCTAGCCAACTCTGGCTACAGACAAACTTTACTCTAATAATAACTAATAAATCCTGAAGATGGGATACACTATATGGAGAGTGTACACACAAGGATGTTAAACTTTCTCCTACCACCATGACTTCGAAGAACTGCACTAGCCCCATCACTGTTAACATAGCTGAGCACATGGCTGAACCTGACATACTTGGGTGAGATTGGAGGCACTTTCATTAGGTGTTGAGGAAGTTCCAAAGAGCCTCTGAGCCTGAGGTGGCCAAACCACAGTAGGAACTGTTGGGCAATATTTTCCTAAGGAAAAGGTCCAAAGTTATTTAATCCTTAATTCCAGGTGCAGAAATCTAGGAAGATAGATAGTTAGAATGATGGCTAGAGTTAAAATAGAAGTCTGAGATAAGAGAGGATATGAGATAACACGTGAGGATTTTATCCACATGGTGTGACTAAATGTGGAACCCAAATCTGAAACAAGCAATCCGTCTTTGCCAGATAATTCCACAAACCAACCTGAGGAGCTGGAGCACAAGAAGCTAACTGCATTGTCCAAGTTCATGATGGACCAGCAGAAGACTGATTCTGTAAATCATGTTTATGTAACAATGTCAGCAGGAAATGAACACAGGACCTCTAGATCTCAAAGCATGAACCTCTACTGTTTGAGCTGAAGGATAAGCTCCATTGATTGGGGGCCAGTAGCAGACTCATAGACCTCGGACACAGTCTGGCCACTGGAAGACACAAAACCCACACTTTGCTGGCATTGGTTGCATGTTACAATCAAATTGCAGAATGTAGTGGAACCAAAGCAAGCATATCATCATTCACACTCTGGAGTGAAAATTGACCAGTTGAATATAGTGGAGCAAGATAGACAAATAGGGTGAAAACATAGCAGCTCCTTATTCCATGGCCATACCAATGCTAGGGGTTACACTAGATTCATGCTATTGCATAGGCAGAACATTTGAAGGGGTGGGGAATAGGATAAAGTCTATTTACCTACCTTTTATGGCTGGGAATATACAGACAAGTAGCCAACTTATGTGCCTCCTGACTCACATTAGTGTCTTCCAAAATAGTGTCGAAGTCCCATTAGTGCCCTTTCCATTCAGATGATCCTTTTGAGCAAACAGGAGTAGACATGGTGGGACTCCTAGAAAGAAATATTGCTGGACAACGTTATAGCTTGGTCATTATGGACTATGCAATCCTTGACTCAGAAGCAACTTCATTATGTTACAAGTGCCCTAGGAGACCTTCATGCATCAGGAGCTAGTTTCCTGTCTAGATCCATGAAAGAAATTTGTGCATAGTTAACAATTAAAACTCTCAGAACCTCCATCTACTATGTCCAGACAGACAGCTTGTAATGTGTGACAGAAAAAATGTAATGTTTCACTTTAAAATATGCTCAATAAAGATATAACCCTTCTTCACCATGACTGGGACCAGCTACTTCCATCCATGTTTCTTCACTTTACAGGAGGTCTCCAAGCCTCAACAGCATTCTCTCCATTTAAATTGTGTTAAGGGAGGAAAGCTCAAGGAATCCTTGATTTGGTGAAGGAAATGTGAGCAGAATCAGTTTCCAATGGGGACAATGTTGTTTAGTATGTATTTAAGCTCTGTAAGAAATTAAAAGGTTTAGGTGTATTGGTGCAGGAGAATATACAGAGTCCCCAGCAGGCCCAGGAAATCCTGTAGCACAGACACCTGGCTCCTGATTTTCCTATATGGAGAGTGAGTACTTCTGATGCTGCATTTGCACTACATTTGTAGCATGTTGGCAAATAGCAATGTCCAAGCTATCTGGAGGATATGAGTGGTTAATTATGAAGTTAAATAATTTGGGGAAAGGAAAGAAACACAAATTTGTCTCATAAATGTATTCAAGCCGTGACAAAGGCAACAGCAGCTATCCGTTGCAGTCTATGCAGATAAATCCCAGTTATGGCCCAAATCTGCCATCTCTCAGTTAAAATAAAAATGCACTGACAGTCTAACAGGTCACTGATTTTACCTTTGTATTTTCATCACATCCAGAGGGAAAAATTATTACGCTAATTTAAAACTGAACTAGGCAAACCAGTAGGGTAAACACTCCAACCAAATGAGGGAGACCTTGTAGTAGAAACTCCAAATGATGCTGGAACTTAGAGGGCTGAAAAATCTAAGAGTAACTGGAGAATCCTCAATATTAGTTCTGTTTCAAAATCCTTCATAAAATTTTGTACTGATTTTAGAAACCATTTAAAAATCTGTATGCTAGGTAGATGAGCTAGCTCCAGGTTGGCTAGAGAAGCCCATTACATCACTGCCCTAGATCTTACAAAAAGGGATAAATAAATTCCCCTCAACCCAGAACAGCAGAATAAAACATGGATCATGCACAATGCTGTTTGGGTTAAACAGAGAACCTGCAATGTTCTAGTGGCTGATTAACCAAATATTTCAGCCCTATGACAAATATACTCCTGCTGGCTTCACAATATGGCAATCTACAGGTTTCTCTAGAATTCCTACCTTGAGAAGGTAGCAGCCTGAAAGTTGGAAAAAACAGCAAATCTCATCAGGTATGCCATTGGCAAAGATGAAAGCCTCCTAGAGTATTCTCTGAGAAAGGCCAAATCTGCCTGCAGGTAAGCAAAATTCAAAGCATAATGAAACACATCCACCACAGTGCAGCAAATCCAGTCATTTTTATGTCTCTCAGGCTATCACCAAAAGTTTCATGTTAGTTTTTGCCATCATTGCAGTGACCTCGACTAGCCACACTGAATATAAAGATTTAAGGCCATGTTCGCTGGTCAACAGCCTGTTAAATAGGCTACCAATCTATCCAAGAGAACTTTTGTAGCTAGCCAGTGTTACACAGTCTCAATTTTAATAACTATTTACACACCAGCACAAGACCTTTCAAACTGGCCTTTGGGCTGTGCAGTCCCAATAAATAGACAGAGAAGATCACCCAGCAGTCTAGTTAGGCTGACAGCTGTTTCCTTGGGAGAAAGGATAGAGAAGGAGTGTTTAGCTATTATGTGCACCATTGAGGTTCTCCTATTTTCATCTCTTAGAGAATTACTTGACATGTCATAGACCATTTCTCCATAAAATGACTAAATGTCATGTAACACGTCAATGCCTGCATTCTGAGATAGCAGCTGCTCTGACAGTTTTATTCCTTCCAGGAGCAACACCAAGGAGGGCAGTCCATAGCCTAATTTTCTGCCTTGTAAAGGTGGGGGGGAAGCTTTAACTCAGAATGCTCCAGGCTCTGCTTTGAGGGAGAGGCCATGCTGGGTTGTTCATACCCCACACTAAGTCAAATTAACTTCCTTTCAAGGAAATCGCTTTGAAAGCCTACTCCATCCCAGAGAAACTGCTCAACATGCCAGCTAGAAATGGAAGATCCCTGAAGGATTCATTAAGGTAAGAATATAAACAGGAAAAAAACATAATATAAGAACTTCCTGTGGGAAAGAGGAAGGATTATCACTCTCTCCTCCTAGTCAAGGTGGTAATAGAGCCAAGAGAATCCCAGACCAAGTCCTAAAAGGCATGAAGACATTGGGGGTGGGGGTGGAGGGGGAATTACTTTAGTCATACAGGACTACACTTCTCACTAGATAACATGAGCTAGGTCCCTCAGGGCATTGTTGCTCAGTTTGCACTGTGCCACTGGCACAATCTGGCCATAAAGCCAGTTTAACAAGAACTGAGAGAACTTCCCCTGTTCAAGAGGGATTTTTTGATGAGGTAAGGCTGGTAGGGTCTAATACATCATTCCCTCTCCCTGCTGCCACCATAGTAAAGAAAAAAAGGGACATAGCCAGAGAAAGAGGGCATGGCCTGAGAGGCCCTAGGCCATCCCAATCTCTGCCTGTGATTTTAGCTGTTACAAGGCATTATCAGCATAAGTTACAACAGCCCTCAATGTTGCTCCAACCCATTACAGAGACACTGGGGACCCATAACAGTGATCGCAGAAGTACAAGCGGACAAACCTGCCAACTTTTCCTGACTTCTAGAACATAAGAACATAATGGTCATACTGGGTCAGACCAAAGGTCCATCTAGCCCAGTATCCAGTCTATTGACAGTGACCAATGCCAGGTGTCCCAGAGGAAGTGAACTTAACAGTAATGATCAAGTGATCTCTCTCCTGCCATCCTCTCACCCTGATCTGTGCTACCTGTCGTTCAGTCAACCCCAGGATCTGCCCTTTTAAGATAAGACTGTATGTCTTTCCTTAATTTTGGTTTCTGCTGACTGAAACAAGCCTGCCTGTGTTTAGCAGTGGACGCCAAATGAATGGATGAAGTTGAAGAAAGCCACAGTCCGGACTCTCTGGTCCTTTTGGCTAGTGTCTGTTTGCCACTCTTATACGTACAGTTAAAAATAAAAACACACAACACTGTAAATGAAACCACAGCCTTATTTTCCAAAAATAAAATCCCTCTTAGAAAACATATCAAAACAGTCAGCACTGTGCACTGTGAATAAAATTATCAGATTTAATAAATATTTTATGTTCCCATTCTAATTGCCAAAAAAAAGTTAATTTCTGAAGCAATTTTTTTCATCTTTATTTTTAAACCCTTAACATAATGACTGAATGCCTAATATGGAAATGATAAATTTTTAAAAGGTTTCTTTGAAAAAATTCAAAGCTGAACTTCAGCAGACCACCACAGGGAAGTCTATAATCTTTAGTTGAATGCCTGGCAAACCACTGTTCTGGCCTGTGCCAGCATTGCATTCTGACAGAACAAGTGTTGCATGAGATGTGAAGGATGACTCTGGTCTGCTGAAAAACCCTGGAGCAGGTGTTCCTCATCCTCATTTGCAATGGAGCATGGCCCCTGGCTCAGTGAGCTGGAACAAATGCGCTGGCAGGACCCATCATGTACCTGCGTGCTGAGATGCACTAATGATAATGGATGCAGGCCTATTAACCATCCCATTTGTAATGGCACACAACACTGATTGCTTAGGGAATGAGTCAGCGGCTTTCCAAAAGGGAGCAGAGAATGCTGGGAACCCATGATCCTTTGTGCATTCTTTATGCTCTGTTGGATGTACAACTATGTTAGTCTTTATTTAATAATACAAATGAATACATTATTTTCTACATGATTATACATTAAGATAAGCCACTTTGGGCAGTATAATATTAACATTGTTGTCTTGCACTATAAATCAGTTCCATTTGTTGCATTCTTTGCCATTCTAAGCCTTTCTGGCATAAGACGAATCCCTGGGTGAGCTTAATCCAGGAAGAACCAACTGAAGGCCAAAAGTCAAGGGTCCAACAAGCACATGTAAGCTTCAGGGTTTACAGAAGGTTTGTGATTATCTTTGAATTTTTCAGTGCAAGCAGGGAAAAAAGTGTGGTTCAGCTTCTACTGTCTGTTCCCTCTCTTTCATCAGGAAAGAAAATCCACCAAGAGTAGCCTTTGACACACACACATACACATACACCATGTGTGTACATACAGCTCTGTTGTCATTGTTCTTTAAACAACTTCTTGCTTGCCCATTATGTATAAATTAATCATGTTGAGAGTTGATTCTATTTGTGATTGTGGGATAATTCAGCAAGTCCAAAAGATACCCTTGTAAAAAAGCAGTGTTCATAAAAATAGATCATGTTATTAATACATATTTGGTTCTGTTGCCAACTTAAAAAAAATATTCTCACCTGCTCATAAATGAATATTTATTTAACTACCACACATATTATTGATTATTCTACAAAGTTAACTAATTGATTAGCCATTTTTTTTGGCAAAATAAAAGTAAACTGCTTATATTTGTTGCTTAGTTCATTCTGTTTTGATTTCTTTGTAAAATGTGTAAGAGGACCCCTTTTATTGTATTTTTCAAAATAGGCAGTTTGGTTGCAATTTGGTATAATAAGCAAATGTCTCTAACAATTTTTAATGAAGTGCCACTTTTTATATATAAAAGGCAACATATCAAGATAATAGGTAACATTTTCAAAAGAACCTCCTAAATTGTGGCAATTTCCGTGCACGTTATTTGTCTTTAATTTTTCATGTGTGCGGTTTGTAAGTGCAAAAACTGATTTGTGCATGTGTATTTGTAGACATCTGGAACCAGATTTGCTGGTATGTTCTGGCGGCTTTGCGTCACTGGCAACACAAAGCAGTCGTAAACAGGGCTTAACTGGCTAGTTAAACCACGTTTATGGTTGCTTTGCATCATCAGAGTGGCACAAAGCAGCCAGAGCGAACCAGTAAATCTGGCCCCTGGGTTCTTATTTTGCCACATAAATACTATTTTTTCTTGCCAGTCTAAGTTTTTGAATGTGAAATATCGCTCATGCAAAAACATTTACTCAAAAATGTGCATTTTTAGTGGTCTGGTGAAGTCCTCTTGAAAGTTGCACCTAATATATGTCTATATAGATGTATGTAAGCACCATAGATTTATAGAAAATTGCACCTGGTGACCAATGATATATTTTTATATACCGCTTCACTTCTTAGAGACTGTATGCAGGAGGAAAGAAAGTTCATTGTTAGATGCACTGATTACCAACCAACCATGAGATATTTTATTACTCTGAGTTTTACCCTTCTTTAGATCATTGTTGTAAGATTAGACTTTGCAATGAGATTCCCCCCACAACCCCCAACCACACACTCCACTTTGCTGGCAGTCACTTTGCAATGATCAACAGGCTTGGAATTTCTCCATATTTAGTGTACAGTATATTTCAAAGGAATTTTTCTGCCATGCACAGTAGTATATCAATACTCAATGTGGGAGTAATTTAACTTCTTAATTTATAGCAGTGGTAACAACATTTTCAAACTGGCCATAAAATATTCTTGTACTCTACTAATCTGGGTTCTCAATGTTCTATAATGGGAATTCTATGAATAATATTGGGAAGTGAGAGATATTTTATATGCTATCGCTAAGGGAATGGTGTTATTGCATAAAAGTTAGGTGACATGGGAGAGACTGATAGAGGTGCTGTTTAAAAAATATACCCTTCAGAATTTGTCATATCAATACTGAGGATTTAGTGACATTTTCCCTCTGAAAAATTATTTCTGCAGAAAGATAGGGTTACAGAGAAATAGGATCTCAGTTACAGATGCCTCCAATTTGTACAGTACAAACAACATTGCTAATCTGACATTCGGCATCCATCTATCCTCTGTCCTTTTTTTCCCCAATAGATTATTATTTATTTGTATTACCATGGCACCTCAAGGCCCAAGCCAAGATCAAGGGCCCATTGTTCTAGACGCTGTAGAGAGACACTGTAAGAGAATGTCTGCCCTCAAGAGTTTATAATCTCAATAGTCAAGACAGACAAAGGGAAGCAGAAAAGAAGTACTGTAATCCCCATTTGACATATAGGGACCAGAAGCACAGAGACAATACATGGCTTGCCTAAGACTACAGAGGAAGTCTATGGCAGAGCCTGGAATTGAACCTTAATCTCCCAAATCCTAGTCCAGGCCTTAACATTAAGATCTTTTGGCAAAATGTTTTCTAAACATAGGACAGAGTTTCATAAATACTGTGATGTTACACACATGTATGCCTATGTCTCCTGTTTATGAGAAGGAATGCTTAATTGTCATTGGCAATCAGAGGCCTTGGATCATCTCAGCCTCAATGCTGGGAAGACAGAAAACTTGCTAGGTGTTGGAAGCTATTGACATAAAGGGGACTGCCTCTTCCTTTATATACCCTACTACTGAAAAAACTTTTCTGGAAGTGTGTGGCTAAATTAAGGACCTTGGCATCGCTGTTAAATATACCTTTTCCACAGAAAATCATAGCTCAAGCATGTTACAAAACTACCTATTTATCCCGTGTGATGGTTCTCAAGGCATCCAGGATGAGAGTCACCTTGTTACCTCCTGCCTCCAGCGTCAGGGAATCTTGCCTATGCCTGTCTGGGTATACGTCCCCAATACTACCGGCCTGTCAGCCACTCAAGCTGGGCTATGCCAGTCCTGTCTTTGCTTTACAGGATAACAGTAGGTGCACCCCTGTCCCCAATCTCTTCTGAAGTATTGCCCTATGATATCCAGCCCCTGACACTGGCTACTCACAGCAATTCCAGATCCTCTGAAGCTTAAGGTGCCATGTGTCCCAGTTTACCAGTTTTCCCTTAAACTATCACTCCTATACACCACACAGCATTTGTGAGCACTTCTAATAAAACAAAAGTAGGTTTATTTAAGAAAGACTAAAGATTTAACTAGAAAGGAGAGAAAGTGATGGAAATAAATGATTACAATACAAAACCACAAGAAATGAACTTGGATTTACACTTATTGATAGTTACTTTTCCTGTCAAATAAAGTAAGATTTTCCCCCAAAGGTTCGTCTGTTGCGAACTGACTAGGTTGCCAGGATCCAAAAGAACTGGGATTCAAACCATCATGAAAGCACCCCTGTTCCACAAGGGTTTTTCTCAGTGAATGGATCCAGAGAGGACTTCTCCCTGCTCTGTGTTATACTGAAACAGTCTTTTGTTTCTATTCACAGATATGGTAAACTCCTGTCTTGTTGTAATGTTCAGTTTTTACCTTCAAGTGATTTTGATTGTTTGTAGTTGCCCCTCTGATGGTTTTTGTAATTCTCCCTCACTCTCCTGATCGGAGGGAGGCCACTCAGGCTAGTCCTGTGGGGTCAGGACCAGAGTATGTAAGACAGGAAAAAGCCCCAATAGGGCTTTTGCAGTAAATAGTCAATACCAGGCTTTAGCCTGGACTGGCGTAGCTCAGGTAGTCAGCCCTTAACTAGAGTGTCTCAGGGCTGGCTTTGGCCTGGGCAGAGCTCAGACAACCAGCAAACACACAGTCTCTCATGGCTGCCATCGACCTTGGCAGAGCTCTGGCAGCCAGTAGACAAAACAGTCTCCAGGTGAGCTGGGCCTGGGCTTGTGTAGGCTCAGGGTGCCAGCAAGCAAAAAGTCTTTTGGGGCTGGCTTTGGCCTGCACGCAGCTCAGGCAGCCAGCAAACAGTCTCCAAATGTGAGTGGTAAGAGAGTGCCTGTCCTGGGCTAGAGCCTCCTTGCACCGTGTAGGGGGTCAGCCAGCCAGAGTGGAGTAGCAGGGAGATGTGGGCCCACCCTACTCTACCACATCCCAGCCCAGGGCCCTGACAGGTGCAGGATCAGCTGCCCCTGTGTCGGCGGGGATCCAACCACAACATGCCAACTGATCCACGCCAGGCTCTGCAGCTGGCTGCTCTATGGCTGCCCCGGGCTACTTCCTGCCTCCCCGGGGTTTGGTACCTGCGGCCTCCAGGCCTCTTCCAGCTCTTCGGGGTAAACTGCAGCAGGTACTCTGGGCCAGTCATCATCCATGTCTGGGGATTGGGAACAGCCAGGTGCTGGCTCCTCTCGGGGCCTCTGGAGAACAGGCCAAGCATCCTCCTCCATTGCAGGCTCTTCCCCAACTGCGCTGCAGGGCCAGCCTCTTATACTTCTGTCTACGACCTAGTACTTCGAGGGGGGCAGGGCGATCTAGGCTCTGCCCGCCAAGGGGCGTGTAATGCTCCCTCACTCTCCCGGTTGGAGGGAGGCCACTCCACTTCACTACAGTTTTCCATTGAAAGTCTTGGAATTGAGCAAAGCTTAACAGCTAAGGTGGATTAGGGGTTTATGAGACCAGTACAAGTGGGGTACCCTCCGCACTCCCCCCACCTGCAGTCCCCCCTACACCCTCCCTGCGCTCCTGCCAGGGAGCGGGGTCAGGGTGCGCAAGCTTGCCTTGTCCTGCTGTCATAAACAGATAGTTAAGGGTTAATGTCTCTTTTACCTGTAAAGGGTTAAGAAGCTCAGTGAACCTGGCTGACACCTGACCAGAGGACCAATGGGGGGACAAGATACTTTCAAATCTTGGTGGAGGGAAGTCTTTGTTTGTGCTGTTTGTTTTGTTCTTTGTTCACTTTTGGGGCTACGAGGGACCAGACATGCAACCAGATCTTTCTCCAATCTTTCTGAAACAGTCTCTTATGTTCAAAATAGTAAGTACTAGCTAGAAAAGGCAGATTAGTCTTATGTTTGTTTTCTTCACTTGCAAATGTGTATTTTGCTGGAAGGATATTTTACCTCTGTTTGCTGTAACTTGTATCTTAGGCTAGGGGGGAGGGAGTCCCTCTAGTCTATATAAACTGAAGACCCTGTAAACATTTTCCATCCTAATTTTACAGAGATAATTTTTACTTTTTCTTTCTTTAATTAAAAGCTTTCTTTTTTAAGAACCTGATTGATTTTTTCCTTGTGTAAGATCCTCTCTGTTTTAAGATCCAAGGAGTTTGGGTCACAGTAGTCTCTCAGGGTAACCCAGGGAGGGGAAAGGAGGGGGAATGGTTTATTTCTCCTTGTTTTAAGACCCAAGGGGTTTGGGTCTTGGGTTCCCCAGGGAAGGTTTTGGGGGACAGGGAGTGTACCAGACACTGGAATTTCTGGTTGGTGGCAGCGCTATCAGATGTAAGCTAGGAATTAAGCTTAGAAGGATACATGCAGGTCCCCTCTTTCTGGACGCTAACGTTCAAAGTGAGAAAAATACCTTGACACCTGCCCTCAAGGTGCTCCTGCCATTGAGTAGTATTGGGGCACAGGGGCTTCACCCGCTCCCTGACAGGAGTGCTGGGCAGGCAGAGCAGGGCAAACCCCTGCACCGCGATGCAGCTCCCTAACAGGAGCGCAGGATGGGTGGGTGGAGCTGGGCAAGCCCCCATGCCCCTATCCCACTCCTTAGTCGAAGCGCCGGATGGGTGGAGAGGTTTAGGGATGCCCATTTTTCCAGGGGGCCCCCAACTGGCTGGGGGCCCCTGGCATGGGCCCAGTGGCTAATCCGCCACTGCTTATCAGTGGAGCTTTGTATTGCATCTCTGGCTAAACAGGGCAGGTGGGGTAACAACTTCCTCCTGCCTGAATGGGCCATCACTGAGACATATTATCCTCTGGTGACTAATTTTTACTCCAAGTCCATAAAGCATACTTTCCATTATATTATTCCTCAAATATTACCCACACATACATCTCACAATGATTATGAATCTTGACAGGTTATGAGCTTTCTGTGGCTACTTTACACGTTAGTCTTTATGGATACATATCCTGTAAAATGTGTTTGGTGTCATGAGTTTCTCAGATCTGAGGTAAGAATTGTTTGCAAAGAACAGGGGACCCTTTGCTAAGGAGGCTCTCCTCTGTGTCACATCCTGTGCTGACCTCACAGTGACAATGCAAGGCTTTGAAACTACAAGCTTTCATTATTGTAATTTCTTCCTAGGACATACATCAGGATTTCCTCTTTACTTGCAGCTTGCGGAGACAACAGTATCATGTTTGCTCATTATTCTGATTATATTGCATTCCCCCTACTTTTACATTTTGACGTATATATTATGATAGATTGTCTTTCACCTACCACTGTTGTTCTATAAAACCCTTACTAGTGTTAAGCCTAGCTAAAGTCTAGTCCTTTTTTTTTTTTTTTTTTTTTTTGAGTATCCTCCCGGAGGTATTTGTCTTCTGATGCTACCTGCCTGTTAAAAATGCCACCACTATCCTCTTTCTTATTGGCAGGCAATTGTATCATGTGGTCCCTGAAGTATGAAACGCACTCCCCTTTTCCAACAATTTCAGCCCCTCACTCCCTATTAATAAATGACACATACTGGGCCAGTTTTTCAACTGGCATAAATCAGCATAATTCCCTTGACTTCAAAGGAGCAATCCTGGTTTGTGTCAGCTGAGGATCTGGCCCCCAATTTTTTTCCCCAAAGGTGTGCTTCACTGTAAATATTCTTCATAACCTTCCCATCCTTTCCCCTCCATTTCTATGACTGTTCCATTAGTCTGCATTTCTGAAACGTTGCGTTTTATATCATTGGTTACATTGTACTGTTATTTTTTTAGCACTTCTTGTGACATGTATTGTTGTACAGCACCTGGAGGGAAAGAGAATAACCCAGTCTTTCTAGTCTCTGAAGAGTATAATTGAGATATATTTCCACCATCCTCCAACACAATCCTACAGGCCTTTGTCTAATCTGTCCAACTGAGGCACAGTTGTCTTGATATCAACTATGTTTCTCCAATGCAGATCTAAATCTGCATACTTTGTCTAGTGCTCTGCCCTTTCAGACAACTTGGATGCTCAGGTACATGTAAGGGAGTTAAGGTCAAGGCACATTTTACTATCAGATTCAGATCAAGCATGGGTTAACATCTATATTTCACCTCACAAGGGAAAAGCATAGCTGCACATGCACAATTTAAATGAGTCCTTATCCCTATTCTTGTTAATATGTGCTGAATATAATGAGAAAACTAAAATGTTCTGTGATTCTCTTTAAAAATGGAAAAATATTTCTGAGGTCCAGCATACTAATAGTGTTCCATTCATGACTATATAAAAATACACCTCCTGGAGTTGGTTGTACAGTAAGCTACAATTATCCACTTTAATCCCTATCCCGATCCAATTTTACACTCCCCCCGCCCCACAATTTACATCAAAAATACCTGATCCTATTAAAAACTATGGTAATAGCATGTCAAACTAAAAGCAAAATTTTAATTCTGAAGAAAACAGCGACAATGTCACTTATTTAACTGTTTAAGAGAAAGAATAATTTAATTAATAAGAATGGCCATACTGGGTCAGAGCAAAGGTCCATATAGCCCAATATCCTGTCTTCCAACAGTGGCCAGTGCCAGGTGCTTCAGAGGGAACAAACAGAAGAGATAATCATCAAGTGATCCATCTCCTGTCACCTATTCCCAGCTTCTGGCAAACAGAGGCTAATCCTGGCTAATGGCCATTGATCGACCTATCCCCCATGAACTTATCTAGTTCTTTTTTGAACCCTGTTATAGTCTTGGCTTTCACAACTGTGACGTTGCACTCCATATTCTTTATGGAAATATGCTTATAATATGGATATGACATCACTGAGATATACTTCATGCAAGATGGGTCTTGTAAGATATCATGGGAAAGGTTATTATTTACTGAATGTGTCAAATATCAGAGGGGTAGCCATGTTAGTCTGGACCTGTAAAAGCAGCAAAGAATCCTGTGGCACCTTACAGACTAACAGACATTTTGGAGCATGAGCTTTCGTGGGTGCATCCAATGAAGTGGGTATTCACCCACGAAAGCTCATGCTCCAAAACGTCTGTTAGTCTGTAAGGTGCCACAGGATTCTTTGCTGCTTTTACTGAATGTGATTATCCAATTTGTATGCATGTGTCATTTCTGTATCTAAAGTTAGGAATATGGACTATGTAACAATTACAACTGAGCGTGTATTGGGAAGACACTCACCATACGACAGGCCATCAGATTTGATGAGCCATCAGGAAGGAACAATAAGACCATGAAGATACTTATCTCTCTCCCTCCTGGGATGTGTCTGGGGACATAACTGTGACATTGCTAGATCAGGTGGTCTTGTCACCTGATATTAAACATTACCTGAGACTTCTTGTAACTTTCCACTGGAAGGGAAGGGGGGGGCAAGTAAATCCACCTCAAGTAAATCCTATTTAAGGGTGAAAAGGAAGGCAAACAGGACTCCTCTCCATGGCCTGCCTGCTCAAGAAGAAAGACCACTAACACTACCTGAAAGGAAGGCGTGGGTGAGTCCTGACTGAGACAGGGGTCCAGTCTGAAAAGAAATATAACTAGAACACTGAACCACAGAAACCTTGCAACCTACCTAAAACAACATTTAGGGTAAGAAATGACATTTTGTAACCTGTTTCTTAAGTATATTTAGCTTAGCTTGAATACCTTGTTTTATTTGCTCAGTAATCTGCTTTGTTCTGTCTGTTAGCTCTTATATTCACTTAAAATTCACCTTTTGTAGTTAATAATAAATGTATTTCTTGTTTATAATATAATCCAGTTTGTACAATTTCTAACTGGGGTGGCAAGAAGTCATGCACGTCTCTCTTGACATTGAGGAAGAGAGGATTTTTATGGGCTCACGCTGTACAGATTTTTCTATACAGCGTAAAACAGCATTATTTTGGGTTTATTTCCCAAAAGGGGTGTGCACGTGAGTGCTGGGGGAGTCCCCTCACACAGAGCTGACTTCAGCCAGTGTTTGCAGCAGGGTGTGGCCCTTCCTGTGTATGTGTGTGTGCTGCGAGAGGCTGGAGAGCCTAATTCAGCAAAGCACAGAGAGGGAACCCAGGCTGGTGGAGCAGGAGAGGCTCAGTGAAACCCCAGTACATCAGGTGCCATCTCAGAAGGGAGGTGCAACCCATGACAACAACATCCTCATATGTAAAGATCTTACAATGGAGTAATTATACAAAAGTTTCCTTTTGATGTATAAAAAGAACAAAGAACGCAGTCCAAAGTTCCTTGGGACTTATATACATATATAAGTAAAACATACTACACTGTGCATGAGCTGGTACCATTCATAGCTACTGCTCATATGGCTCCCTTCTCACAACATCATAAATCAGGAATAACTTCACTGAAGTCACTGGAATTATATCCATGTTAAACCAGTGTCAGGATAGGAAATTGATCTTGTGTTCTATAGCACTGTAGAACCACTCTGTTAAAGAAGAGGGTGGGTTTCCTCCTTTCTATTTAGGATGCCCAGCAACCAGAAAATGGTTAGAGCAGGAAAAAGAAAATTGGCTGTATAATGAGTCTAGGCTCAGAACAGGTTTTGCCCTATAGCAAAGGCCCTTCATTTTGTAACCATTCCTGTTTAGATTATGTGGTGCTCCCACAACTTTAGAAAGGTTGATGTCTCGACAAACACAAAGGGTGCAGCATATTTAGACAACAGCCTTGGATACAATTCAGGCTGAATATAGCACTTAGACTATCTTCTTAAGTAAAAATGGATGAATAATGGATTTTTCAGAACACTGGCAATTCAAAAAACAAAACAAAAATTCAGGACAAACAGAAAACAAAATTTTCAAGAAATCAAGAAATCAAAAAAAATCACTTTCAGGTCAAATAAAATGTTTAGCTAAACCTGAAAACAAAGCAACTGTTTTAAATAAAATATTTCTTAACAAAATGAATGGACATTCGTAAATAAAACATTGATTGTTCTGAATCAAAAAATTGAAACATTTTGTTTCAAAAACATCAAAATCAGATGTTTGGCTTTTTTTAAAAAAAGATTTTTAGTTTTTGCCCCCCAACCAAAACAATTTAACAAAATCAGCTTATTCACTAACTGTTTCAATGTCACTGAAGCAGCATGTTTTACTGAAAAATGTTTCAGCTGAAAAACATCTATCCAGCTGTATTCATGAGGTAGCTAGGGGAGTGTTAATTATACCTCCAGCTCCAGTGTAGACATACCCACGCTAACTCTGATTAAGCTAGTGAGTTAAAAATAAAAGTGAAACTGCCATGGCATGAGTACATCCCAAGGATTTCATACGATTTTGTATGCAGGGCAACTAGTTTGTCCCACTCATGCCATCGTGGCTACACTTCTATTTGTTGCACAGTAGCTAGATCAGAGGTAGCATGGTCATAGCTCCCCAAGCTGGAAATTACACCTTCAACTTCAGTGTAGATGTGGAAGAACAGTGCAATTGCTATGCTTTTTGAGGGATAAGATACATAACGTAAGCTCAAAACAACAGGAAGGGACCAGGAGCTGAAATTTGTTCAATTTAGAGTGGAAGTGGAGGAGAGAATGTGCTATAGTCTGCTCAGAAAACAGGACTAGTGAATGTGCCAGTGGGAAATGTGCTACTGAGGAACTTGCAATACTTACTTCATTTTGAAAGTCTGAAGGATCAACACTTGAAATATTTCAGTTTTATGTACTTTCTGTTGCTAAGGTTTTTTTCTTTTTGTGTTTTTTTCCGCCATTTTATTTTACCACTGTTTGGTCACCTCCTTGTAAATAAAACACCTAGAGATAAATAGGGTTGTACTAGTGTAAATTGGGAAAGAAGTGAGTCCTGGATAGCTACACAAGACTCATGCTGACTATCATTGAGATGGTATTTCACATCTTCCATATCCTATTATTTCATACAATCACTGCCAAACATACAGAGGCCTGTGAAAAAAAGGAAATAAGCAGAACTAACAAAAATATAAGAAGGGTGGTAACACTGCTCTACAGCCAAAATGCTTCTGAAATAAATGTAGTCCAACTTTACTAATTCTGGGTCACTGAGAACAAAAATGATGCTTAAAATTGTTGATTGGCTCTAGTTTTCAAGATATGCTATTGGGTCAGTATATACAACCCTTGACTTGGGAATGGCAGAGGATAAGTGAGTTATAAAGGGAAGGGATTTCAGTTTAAACCAGAAATGACTAAAATACATCTTTGACTGGATCTATGAATAAATCTATGACTGGCTTTGGACAGTACTTGCTTTTTAGGCAAAACAATGAATGATGCAATCTGAAGCTGGTATTGCGTCATACATGATATGAATTGCATCATGTTATTCCTAGAAGTCATGGATGATGCAATCATAACGAAGCTTACATCACTCTGCTGAACAAATTGCCCTCTATCAGCTCCAGAAATCATACAGTGTGGTGCTCTCTTATTTGTCAGTGTTTGATTTTGCAAAGGGACACATTTCTGTTTAGCCAAAGTGAGCAGAGATGCCTCGTACTTGTGTGAACAGTGCAGATAACTTCTGCTATGTATGTGGTGAAGTGACTTTTGCATCACAAAAGCGCAGTATAACCACTATGGTTAAGAAAGCCTATCACCTTTCTTTTGGCTGCAAAATTGGAGATCAGGACAAGAGGTGGGCCCCACACATATGCTGCAACACTTCTGCAACAAATCTTCGCCAGTGGTTGAACAGAAAAAGGAAATCTATGCCTTTTGCAGTGCCAATGATTTGGATAGAGCCAACAGATCATACCAGTAATTGTTACTTCTGCATGGTGCCTCCAGTTGGGAAAGGTGTGTCAAAGAAGAAAAAGTGGACTGTGCATTATCCAAATGTAACCCTTCTGCCCCTCTGAGTTGGCAGCAACAAGGGCCGGTTTCAGTATCCAGGGGTTCCGTTTCAGTAACACAATGCATAACCGGCTCGAGCCCCCACCCAGTGACCTGGGACACTCACATACCACACCCCCCTGGGCGCCTCTAGGAGCCAATACTTCCCCTCTCGCAAGCACGGAGTCTGAGTGTAGCAAAATCTTTTTAATAAAGGAAGGAATCAATGCGGCATCCCATTGGAGAAACACCACAAACAGGGTTATAACACAAACCATAAACAAAAACCCACCTCCAAGTACGTTTGGCACTGTCCTTTTTCCCCTTAGGGTTTTAAGTCCAATCACCCTGAAGTCCAACAACCCAAAAGTCTCTGGTCAATGCCACCCCAGAGTTCGAGAGTTTATCTGTAGAGGTTCCTCCTCCCAGCCTGGGTAGAAAGGGGCACCTTATGTGGTCCGGGGCCAACTGCCCTGCCTCTCCATGGGTTCTGCTTCCGCCTTCTCCACGAACTGCTCCACTCCACCAGCCGCTCCACTCTGCTCCTCCAGCCTTCCTCAGAAACTGCTCCGCTCCACCAGCTGCTCTGCTCCATGAGCTGCTCTAGTTCTCCCTGCAAACTGCTCAGCTCCGTTCGCTCTGTGAGCCGCTCCACCCGTCCCACAGCTGCTCCGCTGCCACCAGCTGTCCCGTGATCCGCTCCAGCCGTCCCCACAACTGCTCCACTCTGCCAGCTGCTCTGTTCCACAGTATAGCTTCAGGCTCCCCTACTAGTTAGCACAGTACTCGGTGCTCTCAGCTCAGTAATTTCAGCTCTTTAGTGATTTCAACTCTCAGTGATCTCAGCTCTTAGTAGGGGAGCCTCAGTGCTAGTGCACCATTAGCCCAAAGTGAGTTCAGCTCAGTAACCTGTATTTAGACTCTTGAGGGAATAAAAAAATCAACTCTGATATTCCACAGTGGAGAGAGGAGTGAGTGGAAATGGTGCTTCTGGCTCCACAAGGAGACTGCACCACCAGGCACAGATACCTATCCCCGGACTCTCTCAATTCACTGGGTTTTGGAACCCATGTCCCTTGTCTAGCAAGTACCACTCAACTGAGGGTGAGTCATTTGTCACCAAGCAGTCCCACAGCTCGGCAGTCTGGGATAGGGTAGGCATGCCTATGCAAATACATTCTCTGAAATTCTTTCCACCAGATGTCAGGGTAGAGCTTATCCTGACTCTGCTTACACAAACATTCCATCAGCTATACGTCCAGTACCCCACGGAGAAGGACTGCCGGTTCCTGATGCACCAGAATCATTCTCATTTGAGTCAGACGAGGAAGAGGAAGAGGATGAAACTTCTGGTCCTGAACCATCAATGTCACAGGACCCACATTTTCTCCCATCCTCCTCCTCTGAACCACACCTCATAACACAAGGTGAACGGAATGACCTTGTCAGGGATTTGGAACTACCCAAGAGTAAGGTGTCATGGTATAAGTCCCCACTCTGAACCTTAGCGTCCAAAGAATGGGGTACCAGCATGAATTCCTCTAAGCTTAATTACCAGCTTAGAACCTGTAGCGCTGCCACCAACCAGGAATTCCAGTGGCTGGTACACTCTGGTCCCCCCAAAACCTTGGCCTGGGACCCCCAAGACCCAGACCCTCTGGATCTTAACACAAGGAAAGTAAACCCTTTCCCTCACCGTTGCCTCTCCCAGGCTTCCCCTCCCTGGGTTACCCTGGAAGATCACTGTGATTCAAACTCCTTGAACCTTAAAACAGAGAGGAAAATTCACCTTCCCCCTCCTTCTCTCTCCCCCTCCCAGATTCTCCCTGAGAGAGACAGTAATCCTAACACAGAGAGAAATTAGCCTCTCTCTCCCCCTTCCCTCCTTTCTCCCCACCAGTTCCCTGGTGAATCCAGACCCCGTCCCCTGGGGTCTCACACCAGAACAAAAAAACCAATCAGGTTCTTAAACAAGAAAAGCTTTTAATTAAAGAAAGAAAAAACAGAAAAAATCATCTTTGTAAATTTAAAGTGGAATAGGTACAGAGTCTTTCAGCTATAGACATTGAGAATACCCTCCCAGCCTAAGTACACAAGTACAAATTAAAATCTTTTCAGCAAAATACCAATTTGAACTCCTTCCAGCCAAATACACATTTGAACTCCTCCCAGCCAAATACACATTTGCAAATAAAGAAAACAAGCATAAGCTAACTCGCTTTATCTACCTAGTACTCACTATTTTGAATCTATAAGAAACTGTATCAGGGAGATTGGAGAGAAACCTGGTTGCACATCTGAGCCCCCAGAGTGAACAACAACCAAAAACTAATAGCACACACAAAAACCTTCCCTCCCTCAAGATTTGAAAGTATCCTGTCTCCTGATTGGTCCTTGGGTCAGGTGACAGCCAGGCTCACTGTTCTTGTTAACCCTTTCCAGGCAAAAGAGATATGAAGCACTTTTGTTCTATTAACTCTTACTTATCTGTTTATGACATAAGGCAGAGCTGTTGGGCTCCAGACTACAGCAGTGGAATCTCCTGGCAGGCTATCAGGGCAAATGGAGCCCATCAATGCTTGCAGACTATTGCTGGACAGTGACAAGACATGCTCCATTTAATGAATACAAGAGACAAGCCAAGAAGCGTCGACTAGCCATTGAATAGGACTAAACTATGTACATAATAGTTTTTTGCCTTTTGTTTCATAATAAATTCTATTTATATAACCCTTTTGCTGATTTTTAAAGTGTTACATAAACAGGACAGGTGAAATATTATCATGTAGAACAACCACAAACACATGAAAAGACCTAGGTTTACAATTTATGATTAAAACTCTACTATCTACACAATATACATAGACATAAAATGTAAAAACTTAAATATCTTAGAAACAGTAGCCAATCAGTTGTTTTAATTGTCATATTTGAATTCAGCACACCGAAATACATAATAAATATCACATTTTATCTCTGAAGCAAATGACTTCTCAAAAATTGTAGATCAGTGTAATTAGAGCTGACAGAAATCCTATACATTTTTACTTCACATAATTTCACGAAAATGAAATATTTGCAGTGAGGGCTGAGGGAACCATACCTTTCAGCCTCCTAAACACCAGGGAGGCCTGATTCTGATCTCACATCATTTAAACACTGAAGTAATTCCATTGAGAGGAAGGATGATCCAGTGCTTAAGATGCTGGCATGGGACATAGGATTAATTGGTACAATTCCTTGGCCTGCCACAGACTTCCTGTGTGATGTTAGCCAATCACTCAGTTTCTCTGTTCCCTCAATTCTCCAGCTGTGAAATGACGATAACAGCACTTCCCTCCCTCAGATGAGTGTTGTGAGGATGCATACATTATGGAGACAGACACTATGGTAATGTGAGCACATAAAAGTGCCTAAATGATGGTGGACTTCAGTGGTGTTACTCTTGATTTACACTGGTGTAAATGAGATCAGATTCAGGGATCAGATGTATAGGAAACTCATAGGTGGTTTTTGTTTTGTTTTTTTGTCCTTAGAATACAATTACTCCTCTTGACCTGCTGCTCACAAACATGGAAGAATTAGTAGGGGAAGTAGAAGTGGGTGGCAATCTGGGCAGCAGTGACCATGAGATGGTCAAGTTCAGGATCCTGACAAAAGGAAGAAAGGAGAGCAGCAGATTACGGACCCTGGACTTCAGAAAAGCAGACTTTGACTCTCTCAAGGAACTGATGAACAGGATTCCCTGGGAGGCTAATATGAGGAGGAAAGGAGTCCAGGAGAGGTGGCTATATTTTAAAGAAGCCCTATTGAGGACAAAAGAACAAACCATCCCTATGTGCAGAAAGAATAGCAAATATGGCAGGCAACCAGCTTGGCTTAACAGAGAAATCTTTGATAAGCTTAAAAATAAAAAGGAAGCTCACAAGAAGTGGAAACTTAGACAGATGACTAGGGAGGAGTATAAAGATATTGCTCGAGCATGCAGGGTTGTAATCAGGAAGCCCAAAGCACAATTGGGGTTGCAGCTAGCAAGGAATGTGAAGGGTAACAAGAAGGGTTTCTACAGGTATGTTAGCAACAAGAATATCATGGAAAGTGTGGGATCATTACTTAATGGGAGAGTCAATCTAGTGACAAATGATGTGGAAAAAGCTGAAGTACTCAATGCTTTTTTCGCTTTCGTCTTCACAGACAAGGTCAGCTCCCACACTGCTGTCCGGGGAAACACAGTATGGGGAGGAGGTGAGCAGCCCTCAGTAGTGAAAGAACAGGTTAAGGACTATTTAGAAAAGCTGGACATGCACAAGTCCATGGGTCCAGATCTAATGCAGCTGAGGGTGCTGAGGGAATTGGCTGACATGATTGCAGAGCCATTGGCCATTATCTTTGAGGTCCAGGACAACTGGAAAAAGGCAAATATAGTGCTCATCTTTTAAAAAGGGAAGAAAAAGAATCTGGGGAACTACAGACCAGTCAGCCTTACCTCAGGCCCCGGAAAAATCATGAAGCAGGTCCTCAAATAATCCATTTTGAAGCATTTGGAGGAGAGGAAGCTGATCAGGAACAGTCAACATGGATTCACCAAGGGAAGTCATGCCTGACCAACCTTATTGCCTTCTATGATGAGATAACTGGCTCTGTGGATATGGGGAAAGCAGTGGATATGATATATCTTGACTTTAGCAAAGCTTTTGATACAGTCTCCCACAGTATACTTGCCAGCAAGTTAAAGAAGTATGGATTAGATGAATGAACTATATGGTGGACAGAAAGATGGCCAGATCGTCGTGCTCAATGGATAGTAGGGTGACCAGACAGCAAGTGTGAAAAATCGGGATGGGGGTGGGGAGATAATAGGAGCCTATATAAGAAAAAGCCCCAAATATTGGGAATATCCCTATAAAATAGGGACATCTGGTCACCCTAAAGGGTAGCGATCAACAGCGCAATGTCTAGTTGACATCCGGTATCAAGTGGAGTGCCCCAGGGGTAGGTCCTGGGGCCATTTTTGTTCAACATCTTCATTAATGATCTGGATGATGGGATGGATTGCACCCTCAGCAAGTTTGTGGATGACACTAAGCTGAGGGAAGGGGTAGATATGCTAGTGCGTTGGGATAGGGTCCAGAGTTACCTAGACAAATTGGAGGATTGGGCTAAAAGACATCTGACGAGGTTCAACAAGGAGAAGTGCAGAGTCCTGCACCCAGGACAGAAGAATCCCATGAGCTGCTGCAGTCTGGGGACCGACTGGCTAAGTGGCAGTTCTGCAGAAAAGGACCTGGGGATTACAGTGGACAAAAAGCTAGGTATGAGTCAATAGCGTACCCTTGTTGCCAAGAAAGCTAACGGCATATTGGGCTGCATTAGTAAGAACATTGCCAGCAGATCGAGGAAAGTGATTATTCCCCTCTATTCAGCACTGGTGAGGCCATATCTGGAGTATTGCATCCAGTTTTGGGGCCCCAATTACAGAAAGGATGTGGACAAATTGGAGAGAGTCTAGCGGAGGGCAACAAAAATGATTAGGGGGCTGGGGCATATGACTTATAAGGAGATGCTGTGGGAACAGGGCAGAAGAGAAGAGTGAGAGGTGATTTGATAGCAGCCTGCAACTACCTGAAGGGGGGTTTCAAAGAGGATGGAACTAGGCTGTTCTCAGTGGTGGCAGATGACAGAACAAGAAGCAATGGTCTCAATTAGCAGTGGGGAAGATCTAGGTTGGATATTAGGAAACACTATTTCACTAGGAGGGTGGTGAGGCACTGGAATGGATTACCTAGGGAGGTGGTGGAATCTTAGAATCCATCCTTAGAGGTTTTTAAGGCCCAGCTTGACAAAGACCTGGCTGGGATGATTTAGCTGGGAATCAGTTCTGCTTTGAGCAGGGGGTTGGACTAGATGACCTCCTGAGGTCTCTTCCTACCGTAATTTTCTATGATTCTATGATACTATAATGCATCATTATAGTACGGGGGTGGGGGGGAGAGACATTCTACAATGTAAAGAGCCCGCAAGCTGGGCTCTCTCTTATTAGTCTTGTTTTTATATCAATTAGAGAAATAGTAAATGTCTAGTCACTATTTTCTCTGTATCAGTCAATTAGCTCAAAACAGGAATACTGTATATGCCAGTGGTTCTCAAACTTTTGTACTGGTGACCCCTTTCACATAGCAAGCCTCTGAGTGCAAGCCCCCCTTATAAATTAAAAACACTTTTTAATATATTTAATATCATTATAAATGCTGGAGGCAAAACAGGCTTTGGGATGGAGGCTGACAGCTTGCAACCCCCATGTAATAACCTCACTACCCCGAGGGATCCCGACCCCCAGTTTGAGAACCCCTGGTATATGCGTTCCCCTAGAGCTTTCACAGCCTCTCCTGCCTGTTTCCTTCAGGTTATGTCTACATTGGACAAAAAGACCTGCAACATCGCCACAGCTGGTCCAGGTCAATTGAAGCAGGCTTGCAGGGCTCAAGCTATGGGGCTAAAAATAGCTGTGTAGATGTTCGGGTTCAGTCTGGAGCCTTGGTCCTGGGACCCAACCCCCTTGCAGGGTCTCAGAGCTCAGGCTCCAGCCCAAACTTGAAAGTCTACACAACAATTTTACAACCCAAGTCCCATGAACCCAAATCAGCTGACTCAGGCCAGCCATGGGCATTTAATTGCTGTGTAAACATACCCTCAGTGTCTCCACAGACTCTTTCTTTCAATGTCTTTCAGATTTACATTAGGAGAGGAGCCCATAGATGCTGCTACATGCTAGGTACAGGCTGCAGTCAGCACCACAAGTCCCATATGAAGTCATGTTCATTGCATCTCTGTTGAAATTAATGGAACAATTTCTGGCTATGGTAATGAAGAGAGAATGTAACCAAGTTAAGGCTGCTTTCTGGGCTCAGAAAGTTTGGAAAAGTATAATGAAGACATGACGAAAAGCTTTAAAAAGTGACGAGAGAAGTAATTATCTTCCAGGAGCTAGAAGGAAGAAAGACGATAAAGCCAGAGAGAAGAAAGGAGACTGGATAAACTAAAGTGGAGATTTCCTCTTCTTCTGCAGCAACCTTTGCAAAAATATTAAAATAAGGGAGGAGACTGGAATTGGATCAAGACTGAGCCACATCTCCCCTCTAGCAGAAAATGACATGAATGCCTTTTTCTCATCCAAGATACACCAAACAACACACAATTGCTCACAATTGTTAAAGAAGAATTTTCCTTGAATTCCAGACAATGCAGTAGAAGAGCAGGCAGGAAGTTGGCCGACAGAAACACTAAAAAAGAAACTCAGAAAACTCAGAAAACCACTTGAGTGTTGTCCAAGGAGTGGAATTTTATTCTACTGTTCAAGACAAAAGATTCGCGTGCTTATCCAAGAGAAGCAATGACTCTGCAGCAGGAGCACTTATAAACATCAGTTAGTGGGCAGCAAGAAAATAAATCAATCAGCGGATTCTCTTGAGGGAGGGAAAGGGATATTTTGAAGAAATCCCACTTTGGCAGTATGCTAGGTATGGTGCAGGAAGGCCAAGACAGTGAGATATTTGCAGGGAGAGTGGGGAGCACAAGCGCATTCACCAATAGGGCCTTTGGTTCATGCACTTGTCAGCCTAAAAGCCTGTTTGTGCTTAGCCAGTCTGCTGGAAGCACATCTGCTAATACCCACTAAAGAGAAAAATGGTGTAGGGAATATGTGAATGTTTTCTCTCTCTTGCATTGCAAGCAAGCTACCAAGGACACTGAATAAATATCCAGACTACAAAGGGATATAAGGTTGTAAAAGTGGTGAAGGAAACTGCAAGTGGACTCCGGTGTTTTCAGTTCTCACTAGGGTTACTGGGAGAAAAATACCCTCTAAGCACACTAATCACTATTCATGCTCTTGTATACAATGTACTTTACTTACGAGGAACAATGCACAGTATGAGAGACCTGCCCAAGGAAATTAACGTGAAAGTGCTTGCAGGCCTTTTCATCTCAGGACACAGTAAAATCCCAATCCTAAATCAAACATGTGGTGTCCAATGAGTCACATTTTGACAGTTTAAAAAGAGCTAGTGGTGGTGAGGATGTAATGGCAAATTAAAGCATGGATGCACGAGTGGAAAGAGTTTGCATCCATTTACCAGATGCTTCAAGCTTATGGCAAAATCAGGAGAGAACAATTCTTAGAATCACTTCAGTGGAGCTGCAAAAAGCACCAGCCCCAGTAAGGACAAAATGTATGCTGTCTTGTTTCAAAAATACCCAGACCAGGTGCATTCACAGTTGCTGAATAAAGATTTACTGACAATTGAATAACTTTATACATTATATAGGCCCCCAGTATATAAACGGTGACAAAAAATCTTAACCAACAATTTACAATAAGTAGCTTCAAACAGCTGAGAGAAAATATTGAAAGAAGCTTAAATTTGGAAAAAATATAGAATAACTAGAGGTGAGACTCGTGAAGGTTCATTTACCATTGATGGTAGTTTTGAAAAGACTTCCTGACGGGACACTAGAATAGTCAATATCAGCCATAACCAAAAAGTGAATAAATAACATGAATTTGCTTCATGGGTCAGTTTTATAGTTACGATGTGTGAAACTGAGATTGTTAGATTCTGAAAGTGCTCCTTGCCAGATGATGCAGCAGGTTTGTCAGGAAGCAACTAGTGGAATCCCTATATTGCAAGAAACAAAACACAGAGAACTTTGAGGAAGTATGCATGCAATCAATGGGACTGAAAAAGTCAGTGCTGTTACTTAACAGAACAAGAAAGGCTCCGGGGACTTGTAGGGATGCTGGAAATTCTTACGAGATTCTGTACTGCTCCACATGGGCAACCAGCAGCAGCAAGAGGAGAACAAATACAACACCTGGGAAATAATAGCAAAGGACAATATCAAGGGTGTGGGATCAGTCTTCTATTTACACCAGTGATCATATCCAACCAAGCTGTCTGACATGCTGACAATCACAAGAAGGCATATATTCAGGAAAGTAGAGTAAGCAGCCACTGGCTCCGGTGGAGGGAAGCTCTCTCAATACTGTACATTGTGCCAGGGCAAGTTCCAGGTCTCAGGCAGAGCAGCAGTGCCAGCAGCAGCAGCAGCACCAGCACACACCCAGAATTGTCTGTATAAGGTTTAGTATTATCACTACTCAGAATACCTAACCCAAGCATAATGTTAGAGGCCACCAGTATTTCTGTAACACCCCAAAGATCTATTGCTATATGATGCCTGTGCAAATATGCTGGAGCTTGACCTACTTCAGTTCCCTGAGAGCTTCTACAGGACAGGCCCAAAAGAGAAAGTAACAGAACGCCACTAGCCATCACCTACAGCCCCCAACTAAAACCTCTTCAGCGCATCATCAAGGATCTACAATCTATCCTGTAGGACAATTCCTCACTCTCACAGACCTTGGGGGACAGGCCAGTCCTCACCTACAGACAAACCCCCAACCTGAAGCAAATACTCACCAGCAACTACACACCACACAACAAAAACACCAACCCAAGAACCAAACCTTGCTACAAACCCCGGTGCCAACTCTGTCCACATATCTATTCAAGGGACACCATCATAGGACCTAACCACATCAGCCACACCATCTGGGGCTCATTCACCTGCACATCTACCAATGTGATATATGCCATCATGTGCCAGTAATGCCCCTCCGCCATGTACATTGGCCAAACTGGACAGTCTCTACACAAAAGAATAAATGGACACAAATATGACATCAGGAATCATAACATTCAAAAACCAGTAGGAGAACACTTCAATCTCTCTGGTCACTCAATAACAGACCTCAAAGTGGCAATTCTTCAACAAAAAACTTAAAAAACAGACTACAGCGTGAAGTTGCAGAACTGAAATTAATTTGCAAACTGGATACCATCAGATTAGACCTGAATAAAGACTGTGAGTGGTTGGGTCATTACAAAACCTAAACTTAATTTCCCCAATACTAATTTATCCCTACTGTTACTCAACTGTCTGTAATGGGCTACTCTCTTACAACTTCAAAGATTATTTTTCCTCCCTTGGTATCCTGCTGTTAATTGATTTATCTTGTTAAACTGACCACACACTTGGTAAAGCAATCCTCATCCTTTCATGTATTTATATCTGCTCCTGTATTTTTCACTTCATGCATCTGATGAAGTGGGTTCTAGCCCACAAAAGCTTATGCCCAGATAAATTTTTTAGTCTCTAAGATGCCACAAGGACTCCTCTCTTTTTATTTATTTTTT
>NC_044328.1:20311925-20349425 GCF_007399415.2 Gopherus evgoodei | reverse complement strand
ATGAATCAATTAATCTAAAAACAGCCAAGGAATATTGTTTGGCAGGATACACGGCTCCTGTTATTTTCCGTCAGTCCTGACCGCCACTGCTGTTTTGCAAAGTTGCTAATCAGATTGGAGCCATGAAAGGATAATTTGGATGTTTGAGAACAAACCAAGGTCATCAGCGCTGACGAAAGAGCACATGAACAATAGATTCATTTGAAACAATATTTTACAGACGTTTCACGATCAATATGAACTGAAGCATTATGCTGTACCAATCTGTTAATGCTCTTAATGGTCTTCTCATTCCGTTTGCGCACTATACTAAGTCGATAGAGTAAAGTGATTATTACAGAAGACACTTGCAGCATATTTGAAAAAAAAACATGTATCCCCCACCCATTATTTTAAAGATGAATCGTTCACTCGGAGCTGAGAATAGGTGTATTTGTTTTACAGCCCTCTTCCTCTATAATCTGATTCAACATTCTTACCTCTGCATCTTCATCCTATTACCTTCATTTCATGCCTTTTTCCAGCAGAAGGGAACATTGCCAGATAGCATGCATTACACAATTTGCAGCAAAAACTACCAACCTCTTAAACTTCTTCAATAGAAGTCTACAGTTGCTTGGAGATGGGCACCGATCAATCGCTTGCTCAGCCTGGTCTGGATTCTAATCAATTCTCAAGAGGCAAAAGACTTCTGAATCTAATAATCTGGTGGTTGAGAAGTTTATATCTTTCTCTCTGCTGTTTGCTATACACAGAAAGTCTCTATTTACTACCAAATAAAAGAAATACATGTATGTTTCTAATACAAACACTAAAGCTAGTTCTGTTCAGCCACGCTCAAAACAGTGGATATGAAGAACTATGTATCTCTTTAATTGCAAACAAAGGCACAGATTTGCGGAGCACAGCTGCAGCAATAAACAGAAGTGGTGATATAGTTGCTACAGATTAAGAAATGAAGCAACTTTCTTTGAATTGCATAAACCCTGAGACCAAACAGCTCTGCCTCTTACTACTGGCCAGTTTATTTGCAAAGTGATTGTTTTAAACCCCTTAAAGTGCAGTACTTGCTTTTAGTTCCCAAGAAACTTTCCACCACCGCCAAATGGTGAGACCTGCTTTCTCTGGGAATTTGGCCCTGCTTCGAAAACAAAGAGGGCTTTACCCATGAGCCTTTCTCCATTGGATACTTGTTTGCCCATGAGCCTTTCTCCATTGGATACTTGTTTGCCCATGAGCCTTTCTCCATCGTATATTTTGCAGATCAGTGTAGGACTTTACTAGTGCGTTGTCAACTATTCAAAACCACCAGGAAAAGTTACTCAGAGGAATCGTTTTTGCTCAATCGCAAGAGCGATTAAAGTAATCACTTCCCTTAACGTTGGAGTAAATGTAATTTACGAGTAGACGTTACTTTTAAAAGATTGTGTTGTGAATTTCCAAACTCCCGAATGTTAAACTCACAGCATGTTCTAACCATACGAGAAGATCCTCCCAGAGCCGGGTTAACCTGGTTAATGGGCTCCGATGAAAGGACAAAGCTGCTCGCCTGAAAGATGAGGTGTTGGCACGTTATTGAGAGTCTCACTCAATGGAAGGTTTATTTAAAATATAAAATGTAAAGAAAAAATATTTTTTGATTATACTTGGAGCTGGTTAAACCACAAGGTGCAAGCAAAGGCTGTGTTATGTACCTGCACCTGTCGCCCTCTTTTACATGTTTTTGTTCAGGAGTTTTGGCCTGTGTATTTCTAAACTCAGTCCTTCTTGTTTGATGCTTTGGTGCATGCTAGACAGGGACTGTCATTTTATTGCTGCAATTATAATCTTATGAAGTCCACAGTGATGCTTCCACTGGAGTGGTGAGGGACGCAGCAGGTGTAGGATCTGAGGAGATGAAAGAAATACAGAGGACGACCTGTGTTTGCAACAAACTAGTCATTTCTCGACTTAGGGAAAACTGGGTCAGTCAATAACCGTTTTCTAGGCACTGACCACAAATAAAGTATTTCTTGGGGTTTGATAACATCGTGCCATCGAGCTGTAAAATCCCAGGATGTATTTGCTATTACAACATGCTTTTTAATGGGCTGCTATGGACTTGCCCCGAAGTTAGTATTGCAAACAGCAAAAGGCATCACTTTGTTTGTAGGTGACACACGGAACAGCATATTTTGACCGAGAATTTGTTTATTTTTCATTCAAGACACATGCCAGGCTTTTGCTCCCAAACGCAAAGAAAATGAACGACTATCTCTTTTCAATGGGGCTTTTGCGAAATCCTGCCCTAACTGTACACACACATTGATTCGGGGCAGTTTTCTATAAACGGGAAACGATCCTATCTCTCCAGTCTGAACTAATAATAATAATAACGATGCACGCGGTGCCAACCGAGCGCTGGAGATGAAGCAAAATCCTCAAGAGAAACATTCGGGGCCGTTTCTCAAGAGTGAACTTCAGACGTGACCTTCTCCAGAGGAAGCACTAATACAAGCAGAACTTGCTGACAGCAGAGGCTTTCGGAGAGGCCGTGCCCCAGCGCCAGGGAGGGCTGCCCCCTAGCACTTGGCCCAGGGGAAGGGGCGCTCTGGCTTTAGCGGCTGCTCGCTCTGCTCGATGGGGAACAAGCTGCTCTGGATCGAGCGCAGGGCTGCCCCAAGGCAAACGGGGTAAGGGCCCGAGCACCCCAGCCCAGCGGTGCTGAAGTTGGGATGTGCAGCAAGGCTGCGTGGCTGAAGCAGGAAGTTTGAGCGGATCAGCTCGGCTTGCAGACGAAAACTGCCCGACCGAGCACCCGGGCTGCTGCTGCCTCTGCCTGCCACGGGCGACCACCCCCTCGCTTCCGGAGCTGACAACCTCCCCTGGGGGGTTGGGGTTGGGGGGGATGCTCCCGTGCTACAACCATTGCAGCTGCAGGAGTCACCCCACGCAGCCATTCTGGGGGCAGGTGCTGCTGAGCCGGGCGGGGTCTTGGCCTCTGGTATTTCGGATAAGCCAAGAATAAAGCGCAAGTTTCTCTCCTGGCCTCCGTGTCCATGGAGGTGGGAGCCAGGCTGGAAAGGCTGGGGGCGGCGGACTTTGCGATGACTGCGAGGTGTCACCGCATGGGCAAAGGGGCTCTCCCCCAGCCGCCCAACTGCGCAGGGATCCCAGGGCTGCCCCAGCCACAATCCCCTGCCCTGTCTGAATCCTGAGCTCCCCCCCACGCACCCCGAGCCGCTGCTCAGGGGAACAGAGGATCCGCCACTGGGCAACGCTGCACTTTGATTCCACCGGGGAAACTTCTCATCTAGTCCCGCGACCCAGGATGTTTGTCAAAAGCTCCAAAGCCCCCAGGCTGGCCCTTGGTAGAAAAATGTCCTCTGCCGGGGGGTGTTAGCTATGAATTGTCCTGCTCTCTGATTATTATTTCAATCCCAGGGAACTGGCCCTGGAGGTGTCGCTGGGCATCTCCCTGTGATTCGAATGACGTTTCCAAAAACCCCTCCAGTTCCAGCAGTCACATACATCATCTCTGCCAGAAATATACCTTGCCGGGCTGAAGTTGAAGAGGGAGCCCGTACAGCTGGCACGCTTCTGTTTTCTAGGAAGCTTTATGACCCCTGGAGATACCCTGCCATCTACCATACGCCTGCGAGGCCAATAAAGAGCGGCAGACCGCTCATAGCGCAGGCAGCCCGGAGCCTGATAATATTTGTATAAAAGCTAAATTCGAAAACCCCTCCCCGTGATAACAACACAGGAGTAAGCAAAGTGGTTGTTCATTTAGTAGAACAATGGGCCCTCTGTCTCACCAGTTCCTGGACGGAGAGCTAGTGGGAGGGAGTGTGTGTGTGTGTCTAACAATAGGAGGAAATGGGGACAGTTTGAAAGACACCTGTTCTGTCTCATTTTCCAAAGCCACACTTTAAAATAATAAGGAACGGGTTTTATTTATTTTTCCACCACAACATTCAGATATAACAGTACTGGTTGTTTTAAAAAGAGGATCGATTCCTGGCAGAACTAGAGAGGCAACAAAAACAAAAGAAACCAAAAAACCACCTTGGGATGATAGTAAACAATTGTCCTACAACAGGTGAACAGACAGCAGGAAAGACAGAGAGAATGGAGGCGTCCACACAGCACTTGATTTCAGTCTATTAAAATCCACACACCCCATGGACTCTACAAGAAAACTGTACATAATAGCAAATAAGTTAACATTTTTTCGAAGATTGATTGTCCTTCACTTAAAGCGCTCAGCACACTGAACCTCTTTTATTTCTTTCTTTATTTTAGCAGGACTAGTGTTTATTCCCCCTCCTATCCCCTTCTTTTCACTTTCCTTCCTTCTTTTTAACTACATAAAGGAACGCAATAATACAATGGAAAAAACCACCTTTTCTAGCCATTAACATAAAAGCAGTGCTTTAAGAATTCTCGTACAATATTGCACAGTTCAAAAGTACAATAGTTTTTTGTTTGTTTTACAAAAGAAAACAAAAGGGTACAGGTTTTTTTTTAATGCTGAAATACCATTTGAAAGAAAGACAAAAAAAAAAAACTCCAAGGACAACAATAATCCACAATCAATTGCTTTAAAATCTAAACAAATGATAATAAATAAGGCTCACCCAAAGTGTGTATATAATTAAGCAATTTTTTTGGCTGTATTTCTTTCGAGTTATAAAGTCCCATCACAGAAACCTAACGATACAAAACATGGAAAAGTGACCAGGCAAATTTGTACAAAGGTCTGGTTAAATTAAAAGCCACGGTTGGTGGAGTCTTTGAGTTGTAACAGAACCACGAGGATTAACATGTTTGAGAAAGAAGGGAAGGAACAGAAATTCCATTTTCCGTTAGCATTTGGTAAACAAGGAGGAGTAAACCGTGATCATTTATTGATTGTTGTTTACAAAAATAAAACTAAAGCCACAAAGATCAGCGCAAGATTTTGTTCACGTTTACAAAAGATGTAACAATTCTAGTGTTCTCTACAAGTTTCCACTTCAACTCTGGTTTTATTTTTAGGGTTCCCTCCCCCCAACAACAACCCATTAAAAAAAGAGCATCAAATATTCGTTGATGAATTGCACAAATCATTGGAGTACTTACAAAATTACCGATCATTTACGGCTGCTCCGTTTCCTCGGGCCTCTCTCCTGACCTAGAGGTTTGGTGATTTATTTATTTTTTAAGCCACCCCCTCCCCACTGGCGCACCAGGAAGCTGCATGGGGTCAGTTCTCAGACGGGTCGCAGGAGTGGCACTGATGTGACTACAGGGTGGGAGTAGTAGACAGGGTGAGGGAATGTTAAGAGGGGCTGGCTGACGGGCACGTTGGCAGCCGAGCTGCCGTTCTCGGCGGTGGAGTTCTCATGGTAGAGGATAGGCACCCGCACTATTCTTTGGGCGGCCGCGTGGCTGAGATTGGCAGCCTCCAGCTCAGCGGCCAGCTGCCTTTTCCACTTGTTTCTTCTGTTCTGAAACCAGATCTTGACCTGGGTCTCTGTCAGGTGCAGAGATGCTGCCAAGCCGGCTCGCTCCGAGCTGCTCAGGTACCTCTTCATGTCAAAGGTGGACTCCAGCTGGAACACCTGGCTCCGGGAGAAGACAGTGCGGGTCTTCTTCTTTCGGCAGGGCTTCTTCTCCGGGCTGTCTTCCCTCGCTTTCCAGTCCTCCCCGTTCTCCTCCTTCTTCACCTCCTCCGAGTCACTCTCCTCCAGAATGATCTCGTCGGGGCTTTTCGAGTCAAGCTCCTTGTGGTCCGACTCAGCCTTGAGCAGGGACTCCGGGGAGTCTCTGTCCGTGCCCGAGGCCGGGGAGGAGTCTCGCAGGAGAGATTTCTCTGCAGCTAAAGAAAACCAAAAACACACCGCACCTTTATCACCATCCGCAAACGCACCCAGACCCTAGGAACCAGCCTCCCTGCAAACTTAAGCAGCAAAGGACAAGGAGGAGCTGCTGCTCCCTGCTCACCACGGGGCCTCACTGGCACCTTCACCTCCCCCCAGAAAGGAGCCTGCTGGGGGCCACTTAACGCTGCCGTGAAAGCAGTTACTAAATCATCCTGTTCTCAGGGGTAACCGCGTGGGGAGAGCGAGCCCTCGCTCTTGCCCCAGGAGATGAGAAACTCGGGGGGCCTCTCTGACCCGTGCTAGCAGAGTGAGACAGACAGACAGACACACCGATTCACTCCGTACCTTCTGGCCTGGGCAGATGGCCTCCCGCGGCGGTCAAGGTGTACGGGTACCACCAGGAGGCTGGGGACCGCTCTAAGTAGTGAGCTTGCAGGGCAAACCTCTGCGCCGGGATCTCAAAGCGGGGGAAGGCGAGATCGCCCACCTGGGAGAGGGCAAAGCCGGCTCCATCCAGAGCCCCCTTGGCGGCCGGGGCGAAGAGCGCTCGGGGCTGCTTGGGAGGCGCCTTGTGGTGGTCGCCGTTGAGCAGGTTCTTGATGGAAAAAGGCGACTCCTTGGGTGGTGGCGGCGGCGCCTGGCTGCTCGGGGGCTCCTGTCCTGTCTCCGGCATCCTTCTCCCGGTCCCTGGCAGGGCAGCGGCGGCTCAGACCATAAACCACCCTCTAACTACCCTCGAGCGGCAGCGGCAGCCGCCCAGGCGCTGGGCACCCAATCCGGGCGGGGGTGGGGCGGGCGGCGGGGAGAGGACAGGAGGCAGCGCCTCCGTGCATGGGGTGGGGTGGGGGGCTGTTCAGCCGCGGGACACTCAGAGCCACAGAGCCCGGGACCGAGGGCTGCTGCGGGGAGGAGGACCAGAGCCCGGCTGCTGCTGCTGCGTCAATCTGGCGCCTGATGCTAATGATGAAATCAAAATGTCATCCAAGTTAAATGCAGGGCGTATACGGCGATTGGGCACGCACAATGGCAAATGGGATTAGGCAGCAGCCAAAGGAGAGGGCTCCGCGCAGCCCCAGCCCGATGCAGCAGGAGCAGCAGCAGCGACAGCAGCCTCCCCCCAGCCCCCCTTTCGACGTGGTGCTTTGGCTTCAGGCTATAAGAGCTCGCCTGTTATTGGCTTTATATAGTCCAATTAGGCAGCAAATGAGGACAGGGCTATTAGCACAAAGGGATATTGGCTCTGCTAAAGCACCACTAGACGTGCAGGAGGCAAATGACACAGATCTCAGTGCTCATGCCACAAACCGCCCCCTCACACTTCCTCTTCACGTGGGGTGGTTGGGGAGGCGGGGAACAGGCTCAGCTATGCATTGTGTCCTCCAAACCCACCCCCAAGACCGAAGAGAGAGGCATGGATCGCAGGGGGCAGTTCGTGGTCATTCCCTTATAGAGATAACCAGAAGAACCAAGGCAGAAGAAAGATTAAACATGAATCCAAACAACAATCTAGACGGGCTGGTCTCCCATAAATGTATCACTCCCAAATGGATAGGTGACCCGCGTCTCCACCATAGGTCCAGGAGCCGAGCTTCTGCAGATCCCAGTCCTAAAAGTGTCAAGAGAAGGTGGTTCATCGTTGCATGGACTAGGGATCACTATGCGTTTCCACCCAGCTGTGTACACACGAATTTTAAAATGGTGTCCTCAACTCACCCAAAATACAAGGACAAATTGACCTTTATCAATAGATCATAACTTTGTCTTTAGAGTAACAAAAACCCTGCTTTCAGGAAAAAGTATTGGATACAGAGCTGAGATACAGAGATACAGAGCTGTGACACTTATTCTGTTAACGATATTACATTATTTATATAGTTGATTAGCTAGTTCGATGGATAGATACCGCGCACAGCAATATGTTACATATAAAGCTAACACTGAGGGTGGCTGAAAAGTCAGTGTTTTTTTTTTTAATACTGGAATTTGTAAAGTGTAGTTTGGTTTTATTCAATAAAAAAACCCTTTAATAAGTATTTCTATGAAGATATTTTACCTTGATTATATACTTCGCCTTTAAGGGTCTTATTTCCAGATGATTACCAGTTTAATAGCGAGAAGCTACAGTTTTCCCTTTACGAATATTTCCTAGCCCCACGTATGTTCTAAAGTAGAACTCAACAAAGTTTGGGACAGGTAGCGCTGTAACAAACCTATTGTCAATGTTAAGAACCAGGCTATTGTTCACAATTTATTTGTTACAATAGCTGGGAACCCAGCAACGTTCACATGGCCCCTACTTTGTTGGAAGATCGCTTCTTGCGTTTGCAGATATTTAGGGTTGGGGTTTACACGCCCAAACCAGCAGCTTTGTATTGACACTTCACTTCAAATTTTGCACAATGTGCAATAGCTTCTAACCTGCCATGTAGAACAGTATTTGTCATGTTTAAACAGTCTAAGTGGAAATGGCAATAAATAGATAAGAAAGCTGATCTGGCAGAATCCGAAGCAAACCCCATGGCGTTTACTCCTTTGCTGGGCACTCTTAGAGTTCTTTTCTTTTTCCACTTTGCTACCTTTGTGTTTGACTTGGCACCTATGACTGGCATTTTTAAAAAATGAAGACCAGTTGAACTGCACTGTAGTTTTTTGATATGAATGGTTAATATGGAGTGGGATTTTTAAGTTTACAAAATTTGCTGGCTTCATTTCCCTCCTATTAAAAAAAACTTCTGTTAAAATAACACTATTTAAAAATAACACTATTTAAAAGAAACCCATTTTATGCTGTGTTCAGGCATTTTCTGCGCATAGTTTTCTGTGGATTTCCAAGAATCTCAGTTACATTCTAGCTTGTGTCCTGAAGAGGAAACTGTATTTAAATATTATACATTTAAACGTAGTTTCCTCTACAGGCGCATCTGTCTCGCTATTATACGGATATGTAGGTTTTATGAAATACACACAGACAATATTCATATAAATCATATTGCAATAATCTTTCCTGCAATTAGAAACCATATGCTTTTTTTATACGCTTCTGGACCTTGAAATCACTGATGCGCTGCTTATTCTGAGAAACTCCAACAAAATTTTCCCCACGTGGCCATTCGATTTCAAAATACTGACGTCATGTCATTTTGTAATCTTCTGTCCTGCAATAACAGAATAAAAGCATGATGTCTGTACAGTGACTTTTCAGAATAAATACATCACTGATTCCACGGGTTGGATGAATTCAGCGCTAGTCCGGAGCTCTAGTCCACCAGAAAAAGTTGTACCTTTGTTGCTTTTAGTAAAGACGACTTTATTTACCCTTACAGACTCAGAATCTGGGGCAGGGAATTACTGGATAGGCTGGTATTTTGCCCCCACAAGGACATTTGATGTAATAAATCTAAGATATGTAGGCATTAAAAATACATGTCAGGACCCCTCTATTTTTGTAGATATTTCCCCTTTAGATTAACCAGTTTATTTCTCAGGGTCTTTGCAGAAGATAATGTCTGGTCACCTATTTCCAAAGCTTGCCGCTCCTTCGCTTTCATTCTATGACGTCATCCTGATTATCAAACTTTAACATCTGTATGGTCTCTTCTTGGGAGAACAGATCAGAAGACAAATGACGTCAGCGTCCCAGTCACTCCGGACCTAATTCTCTCGCTTTAAATGATATTTCAAGCACTTCGGCTATTGTGGGAAAAACACCCTCTCTCTTTCCTTTTTTTTAAGCCTTGTATTACTGTCCCAGTCCGGCTTCAGCTCTCTGGTACAAAACTAAAGCGCACAGCGCCCTCTGTTGGAATACTCCATACTTCGATAGCATCTCCGGTGTGAGAAACAGAACTGAAGCAAATCAATAGCTATTTTACAAAGCTATAAGGGGGGAAATATCCTTCTCCAAGATCCGTCTTAATTCTATATTTGTAAAACCAGCACAAGTTTTGTGTACGTGGAACAGGAGAATTGCATCAACATAAAACTAGCGCATTGGACCTGGGAGTTTAAAAGAGACCTCATCTAGAACAGCACTGTACTCGGAGAACATTGGTTTTAACGTGAATTCAATCAGAAGGAAGAAAGTGCAGAGATCCAGACAGTTACAGTCCCGCCTTCAGTCACATGGAATTGGCCCCTCTTTATAAAATATGTCTGGTTGAAAGGGGCGAGCTGTGTAAAGAGGCATTGCAATTTGTGGACTTTGTTCCTGACAGGAGTTGTCTTGTAAAGGTAATTTCTTACTGTCACAATAGGCCTCATAGACGGAGAGCCAAGCCAGCAACAACCCAGCAGAATGAGAATTAGGACTAGGATGTGCCGTGAGCTAAACCAGGCCTTTAAACTGAAGATATGACGGGTTTGCATCAAGGAGTGCGCCTATTTTCGCACGAGTCCTTTGAAAAGCCTTAACAATCCGTGGTTATCAGTGATTTCTAACTGAGAACAGGGAGTAAGGGAGAGACAGAAAATACAGGCTGTATTGTAGGGGAAAGATAGTTTCTAGTTCTTTCACAGTATGCACCAACATTGCGTGAAAGCAGATTAAAAAGGACTAAATAGGGAATATCCATACACACAGAAGCGGTAGGTTGAAGGGAAGAATATGCAGGGAGAAAGGCATGTATATAGAACAGGCAGGTTGTAGGGGGGATATGTAGAGGGACATTATATATATATATATATATAGTATAGGTATAAACTGTGAATGGGAAATACATATTGTACTGTCAGAATGTGAAACAAGATTAATAAGGGAAAACATATTTCATTTTGAAAAGAACTAACTCAAATTCTCTATCATATCATATTGTTTATCATACAGGAGATGTCAATCTTATGTAGGGAATAGGGACGACTGCCTACTGCCCTTAAGGCCAGGCTGTCTCTTCGCTCACCGGCAGGCAGCATGCACAAGGTTTTTCTTTGTCTGTCTTTTCCCAGGATGGGTATCAGAACATAGCAACAGTCTAGTTTGTAGGCTGCCAAGCAGCCCTGACAGTGAACCACAGTCTTGTCTCAGAGGCCTAGATGCCATGATGATGGGTGCAGGAAAACAGATTACCAAATAGAGATAAAGCAGGTGCTGGGTTTTGGGGTATCAGGCCGCTGAACAAAGCAGTGGGAGAGACTTGCCACTTGACTTCATCAAGAGGTAGGGCACATGTCTGCTTATGGTCTGAGCCGTCCAACCATTGGAAGCAGATTCTGGGCCCTGAATTTTCCATTATACTTGGAAGATTTATTAAGCACAGAATAGTACTGATGTTGCCCAAGCTGCCGATAAAAGAATTACACATGTGGTTACGTGGAAATCCACTCTCTGGGCTTTAAACTGATAATCTGATGTGGTTCTCAATTCACAATTGAATCCAAACACTGGATTAACATTCTGAAGAAAAAAATAAATACAAAGTATCCCACCCAGTTAAACCAAGTATAATTCTGAAAATCTGAAATAAATCTGAGTACCTATAATGAGCATCTGGTCTGGCATATAAAGGAGGAAAAATCAAATTTTCAGCTGTAGATTCAAGAATGGAATGGAGGTGGGGTGGGGGTAGATCTGTCTTTAAACGATTCAATTACTCCAAACTGTAAAATTTCCTTCCCTCGTTCCTTTCATTTTAAAAGCTAATCTGGCTCATTCTGAATCTAGCTCTCATTGAAAGTACATGGAACAAACAGGTATAACCTTCCTTAGACAAAAAGGAGCTGTCCGGCAATGTGAGTTTTTAAGCAAACTCTTGCAGTCAGGGACATCCTGAGGATTTGAGTCACTCCCTGGAAAATTTGGGGTCTATAAACCCAATAATGGATTACACAATCCAGCAATGTAATATTTTCATCTGCGACAGTTACAATCTTGAACAGATATTCTTCAATTTATGTAACTTTTTTCAGACCATGATGAGATATAGAACAGAATGGGAATGTTCATACAGCATGTTGCAATAAATACTGCTCAGGTATTGCTGAGTTATGCGCTTGTAACAACCACGATAGAGACAAATTTAAATATCCAATTTAGGGGTTTGCACTGTCACCCATCACGGTAGTATCTGAATGGCTCTCTCATTCATTAGACTGGAAATAATGAAGTCCTCAGTGAAAATGTATATTACATTTCTTGGTCACCTATATGTTATATATTTTGGCCCCTGTAGTTACAAAGTCCTGGAAAGAAATGACTAAATTCAGAAAAAGTCCCAACATAGATACAGAAATGACTAAGCCGAGAGGCATATCTGCAGAGGGAGGAGGAAGGGGATGCCAGCAATTGACCTTAATAGTTTATGAGCATCTTCTGTGCACATAGGCATCGTTTTCACTTAAAGGCAGCCTGCAAAAGGAGAGGGCAGATGATGACACAGGCTTATGTCCTTATTTTTGCTTCTTTGGGAAGGAGACCTGGCAAGTGGGGTGTTTTCCCCCTTCTGCTTGTTTTTCACTTTAGAAATCAAGTCTGATCACCCCCGTGTTGCTGTGGGTCTCAGATTACTAAAAATGTGGATTGGGTACTCTCTCTGCGCTTAACTGAAAGGGCTGAGGTGCTAAATCCTTAACAAAGTCTCCCTCTTCCCTCAGTGTTTGAGCTAAACAGGTTTTAAAACTCCCCAACCAAAAGAGTATTTTAACAGGCTGTATTAAAAGGACATAATTTTATTAGTTCTCCAGTTGTCTATGGAGTCTTCCAGGGTAGAGGAGACCTGAATTACTAATGTAAAAGCAGAGGGACAGTCTCCTCTGTTGTTGCTGAAAGAAACCTTGATCTTGCAGTCCTCTTTTATATATCATAAAGAAACTAAAAAAAAAAAAACCCAAACAACCCACAACTTCAGCCTTTTTTTTATTTCCCATTTCTGGTCTCTTTTGTTATCAGGGAACACACATCCATCCATCACAACAGGATGTGGGCACAATGGGCCCCATCGTCAGCCAGTGTAAATCAGGGTAGCTCCATGCCTCACCTATTTTTGTTTATTTAATTTGTGTTTCTAGAACTGGATTGCTATCATTGTGGTTTAAATACATAATTATTTCATTAGCGTTTCCATTCAAAATTAATTGGCTAATCTACACATGAATCAGTTGTGTAAATGTGATGTTTGCAATAGTTGCTTGATGTGATTTAGAGTAATTGCTTATTTTTAGGCTTAGCCTTGTGTTATACTGCAAAGTGATTTATCTGATGGTTTATCTTATCTGAATATATTCTCTTTTTTGTGGTTTTTTAAAAATTTTATTTTTATAAAGAAACATTTCTGAAGAGCCATGGAACACATTTGCACCATGTGATTTTGAGATTACATGTTATATCATCTTTGCTCTATGATGCAGTACTGTAAGCCATACAAACTTTATATGTTTGGAGAATTATCAGCTGCAAGATATTCTGGGTTAGTCTATTCAGGTTCTTGTATCACTCTCACCACCATAGTATCTGAGCATCTTCAAGAAGTGAATTAAGTGATCTGTAAACATCTGTCCCAGAGGGTTTGCTCTTTCTTTCATCCCCTCCACAGGATGTGTGTGTGCAATAGAATATTTTGAAATTTATTTTGTTTCTTTGTTATAAAAGGGCCCATGCTGCTTTGTGTTTCTATTAGAGAAAGCAAGTTGGAAGAGTGCACCTTAGACTTGGAGGCTTCTTAGCTCCTGTAAGAGTTAGTTCCCCCAAACTGTCTTCTGCACAGACAAGCTTTGCCTTTGCAGCAGAAAGTTCCATTTGCCAGAGGAATAGAGTTGTTAACAATGGGCTCTGTCCCAGACTACTTACTGCAGAAGCATGACACCTTGCAGAAAGAGTGTTAGGATCAGGCCTGAACACACTTGCATTTAACATTCTAGTGCACCTGCCCAGCAGTCTGAAATAGCAGGGTATTTAAGCACATGGTTAACTTTAAACATGTGCTTAAAGTAATTTGTTGAATTGGGGCCTACTTGGGTGGCAACATGCCTGTGCAGAATCAGAAAAAAAGGGACCAGAAACACAGAAAACAGTTTGTCTCTGTGTAAATTATTCCTCCAGCATTCAACCTTCATCAGTCATCTATAATGGATACTTCCACCGTCAGATACATTTTAAGGCTGCCTTTTCCCTTATTTTATCCGGGCAGCAAACCCCCCTTCCTTAAACATCAAAGATGGATCAGTGCATGCTTTAAACCACTGCCAAAGTCTAGGATGTTTTATGATATAAACATTACAAATGGTATCTCTTATTTGTTTATTGCAAATTGTTAAATAACTACAGGGGATAATTTAAATTTCAGTTATATACAAAATCTTCTGTATTTGTCAGTTCTTCAATTGCTTCCTTTGTAATAGCCCACTGGAATCAAATGTCAATTACAAGTAAAAGGAAAGCAACTTTAATTGCAAATGGAATGTTTATGGTGTAGAATAGTTTAAAGAGTTCATCAGCACGAGTTTGGGATGAATGCATTACTCACGAGTGAAGAAGCCATGAGTAAGTTATTTTGGACATCCCACTCCACTATGATTTGTTCTGTGTTTGTACAACAGATGGTATGGGAAAGCTATTTTAAGAATGCTCTAGAGAGTTTTACATTCTTATGTTATTTAACATTTTCTTGAATCCCTTCATCAATAAAGCCAAGTGCCTTCATTACTAGGAGTCACAATGTCAAGGGCTCACAAGGAGAGAAAAATTAAAAGTAGTAAATATAAAACACCTCCAAAAATGACCTAAAATAACCTTTCTATCCCTACAAATGGAATGACTGTAAAAGTCTCATGTCTCAGGCCTTTCCAGGACCTGACATGACCCACTGGCAGAGTAACAGTCTCTCCCTCAAAATAGGATAAAGTTCTCATATCTAGCCCTGTAGAGCTGTGAGAAAACAGAACTTTTCATTTCTGACACTTTTGTTTATGGAACCTGGGCTGAACCTGACCTGTGTTGGCTTTCAGGATGGTGTAATTTCTGAAGGAAGGAGAAAACATTTCTAGGTGGGTTTATTATTGTAAAATGCCATCTGTCTGAAGCTGCTCTGTGGTTTGGAGTGTGACACTAAGTCCAGGGAAAACTGATCAGTAGGCATGTCATATGGCCTTGTGCAATATTATGTATATGTATAATATTGCATAGGTATGAGGAGGTGATATTATCACAAGCCTGCACAGTTATCCCCTCTCCATGAGGGCATGACACGAGTCTATTTCCTATATTTACAGTACTATACTGTGTAGTAGTAAAAGTTGATAAAATAAGCAATCACCAACCCAGATATTAAAACCCAGTGAAATCTGCAGTCAATTTATATCAAGCACTCTATCCAATCAACAACTTATAGAAAGTTGTTTCCTTCACTTTGCCCCATTAAACATGCATACCTCATCCCTCACAATCAGAAGCAAACTCACAGCCCTGTATTGCAGGAAAAGCAAATGTTGGCTAAAGATACTGGGACAAAACATTGTCTTATGAAAACTGTAATGGGATCTTTGCTATCCATGCAGAATAGAAAGGACCTAACCTCTCAAAGTCTCATCCAAATGACCCACATGCAGTAAACTTCATGGTAACTCAATTCACCTGTTTCAGAAGGCTGAAGAGTTGAATCATCCCTGCTGATTTTGGAACCTGTGGCTCTTGAGACCCTCCATTCCAAGCCTGATGCTTATGACACCAAGCCCAAACCTCCTGAACAATATATACACGTGATGAAAAAGCAATACAGATTATGATAGCATCCATTATGGTATAATATGGAGAAGAAAATTTCTACACTGTTACAAATAGCTCACTTCTTAGGCATATTGGGACCAGACCTGTGTTGAACACATTCTAGGAGCTGCTGAGAACCTTCAGCTTCCACTGAAGTCAACACAAGATATAGAACCTCTCAGGTATCCTTTAAACCCTTTCCAAGGGAGAGTAGTGACCAAACATTTTACTGAACTGACTGGAAAAAGAATTGGTATAATCCACACTTAACCACCTCTATAGTCAAAACCCAGACAAAGAGATTATTTATGTGCAATTCAATGAGAACAAAATATAGACAATAGATGTGCATACAGTAGCTAAAGTATCTGCAGTTTTAGGAGTTCCTAAATAATCATTGATTTAAAAGTTGTTACAGTCCATGGAGTCAAAAATCAGTTTCTTAAAAAGACTCTCACATTAGATTTATATCATGGACCCTGGCAATTCCACAAGAGCTATTATAGATATCAGCTAAATATTGCACTTTAAGAAAAGATCCTAAGATAACCCTGCCCCTTCTGGCAACTTTGGGATAAATAGACTCTGAATAGGAGTAAGCCTGATCTCAAGTTGGTAAAACCAAAAAATAACTTGTGGTTTTGCAACATAAGTTAATTGTGCTAGTATTTCATATATAAATAGCTTCCATCCAATGATCTCAATGTGCTTTTCTAACGTAAAAAGGGCTCTCTCATGTTTTTAAGCCACAATACTTCTATGCAGAGGAAGGCTGCTCCAGAGCAATGGTAAGCCCTGTGCCTTGGGCAGGTGCAATGTTTCCTAGAATTTCAAGAAGCCAAGGAAGAATTCATTCAATAGGGTGCAGTGTTCATTCTCTTCCTCTGTCTCTTCCCATAATTACTAACTTTTTTGAATGGTGCAGCAAGGGACCAAGCCTCTCCCATGCCTTTTGCAGAGGTAATAAGATCACACAGTTCTTATACTCTTCTGAATGTAAGCACTCACCCGTGTCTGGGTTCTCTACAAGGACACATAGCCAGGGAAGCTCTATATGTCTCCTCCTCCATTACACACCCACACAGGACTGAGTACAATCTAGCCCTAATTAATTAAGCTTCTTACCCCCCTGTAGGTAGGTATTCATATCCCCATTTTATAGATGAAGTAACTGAGGCACAGAGACATGCATTGTCAAGGTCACCTAGGAAGCCTGTGACTGAGCATGGAAGATAGCCCATTCCTCCAAAACTAAATTCTAAACCTCTAATTTTGTCCCTCTCTGCTAACTGTATATTTATAAGTGTTCATTTACATACATTTTGTACATATATATGGAAGATTATTTAAAAAATTGTATGTTCTAGTTGAACATTATGAAAAACACCCAGGAAATTTTCCAACAATAAAAACTCAGTTAAAATAACATCACCAATTTGCCTTAAACCCACACCTGCCAAGAAAGTTAAAGCTAAACTGGCAAATAAACCATCTTTAATTCATCTCCCCATGCCTATTTATCACAACAGATTGGCTCCTTTCTCAGGGATCTTTGAACAAGAATGGATATTTCATAGGCTGAGCCAAATGCTGCTCCTGCCTCATTATCTGCAGTGGAACTGATGTGGTACTATTGTTTAGGGAGGTGGATGTGGGGCTATGCAGGCAAGGTGTAGGGATGGGGCATGGTTGGGCCAGTGGAGAGTCATGGAGAGACTGGAGGATCCACTGCTATATAAATCCTCAATTTACATAAATACATAGCTTCATTAGGGACTGCTGGAACCTTCATGGAGCAGACATGCAATGGTTCCATGAAACGCCTGTTAATCTGAATGCATGTACCCAATGTCCATCTCAGCTTTGCAGTCTAGGAACTGGGCTTAGAATTTGCTCCTCTCTGAGAAGCCATATGAGGCTACAAGAAGGCTAGTTACAGAATCAAGGACTTTCCATCTTAGATATGAATATTCCAGTTTAAGACCATCCATGACTAACATTGGAAGAATGGATAAAGAGGGACAACATGTTCATATCAGCAACCAGAGAAAATTAAAGTTTAATTCACTATTGTGAAAGGTAACAAGTGACATGATTATGAGTTAGCATATATATGAAATGTGATACTAATACACATGTAAACAGGTGGACTCACCCCCACGACGCCTCTTGCTGGTCATCCTCAGGAATTAGCTCTTCGAACTAGGAGCACCCTCTGCAGGCCAGTGACCTGCCCTGTTTCCTGCTACACGCCCCGTGTCCCTCCCTGGACCCCAGTGCCCCTTTTACATGGGGTTCTGCCCCCTGGCAGCAACCCCTTTTCCTTAGGGGTTTCCCCTCCCTGGGAATCCCCCACCCTCTATCCCCACTTTGCTTCAGTGTAGGCTACCACCAGTCATTGTCTAACCCCACACCCTGGGGCACACTGCAGTATCAGCCACTCATCATCAGCAAAGGGGTTTGGACCTGCTGCCTTGGCCTACCCCTGGGTTGCACCCTACAACCCCAGTACCTCCTGGCCTAATTCTAGGCCACAGCCTGGGGCTTTCCCCAGCCCTGCTTTACCCTAGGTACCTTCTCTCAGCTTCCAGCAGCCAGGCTCGTCTCTCTCTGAATGCAGAAAGAGACTGTCTGCTCTTGGCTTCCCTGGCCTTCTTATTAGGCCCTGTCGCTCAGTTTGGGGCATGGCCCTCAGCTGCAGCCACTTCCCCAATCAGCCCAGCCTAAAAGGCTGCTTTCTCCAGCCCCAGCCCTTATCCAGGGCTGTTTTAACCCTTTCAGGGCAGGAGCAGGGATCCACCCTGCTACAACACACTACAATTTATTTACAATGGAATACAATTAACAAATTAATATGAACAATATTGCGTTCTATATATTCAAAGCCCTGTACAAATGTTAACTCATTCATCCTTAACACCCTACAGATATATATTCTTATAATATGTTATTATCCCCATTTTATAGATCGGGAAACTGAGTCCCAGCGAGACTAAGAGACTTGGACAATGTGTTTACTGTAAGTTATAGCAGATCAAGGAATATTAAGAAAATCAGATAGATCACCTTGCTCCTTATATAATTCAGTCAGGAAAATAGTACATTGCACACATCAAGATATAGTGAAGAGTTTATTATGCTTTGGAACTTTGCTACGCTTGAGAGCTGCAAAGGAATGAAGGGTATACAGACTACTCTGAAATAATCCAGGGCAAATGTTCAGATATCTCCAATGCCTTTTCCATTTTCTTCATCAGATATAACACTTACTATTTGCCACTAATATCTTACTCAGGAGCTTTATTGCAAATAGTAACCAAAGCAGAATGTGCCTCATAGTCAGTTCATGTAATTGAAAGGTAAGGCCTTTGGGCAGTTCCTTCACATTAGGGATAGGTATTGACTGAATAGCTGTACAAAAATCCTCATTAGGAAGAAATTTAAATCAAACAGAGATAAGATACTTACTGTTTAAGTATAGAATGTTAGAGCTTTTTGTTGCAAAGGCTGATTTTATAATTCAAGTAAAATGATCAGGGATTGCAGAACACTGCTCAAAATTTCATTGATAATGTCATCGATAATGTCCTCACATTCATAAATAAGATTTGAAATGATACTATATTGATCAGAATGCTTTGAGGCAGTATGATAGAGAGCAAATTATTGATAGATAGCTCTGAATTTTCACAAGATAAATATAATGGGATGGCAAACTATGAATACAATGCTCAGGTGGCAACCATATCTAAAGAAGCTTGAGAGATGTCTGGCCTTGTTTACAAAAACATCTATTTGAGAGCAGGACTGAACCCTACATTTTATAGGTGACTATTCTAGCTAACTGGCTTCAGCTGGGTTCTATGCAACTGTGTATAATAACTAGGTTTCAACTTACGTGCCCCCGGATGCCCCAGAAATTCCCGATGTATATGCTTTAGAGCTTAAACATGCTCCACTGAAGTTGATGGCAAAGTCACAATGGTTTCTGTCACAGGAAAATTGGTCTTCCCATTGTGTTGCCACCTTTGCCTAGAATTTATCTCTTTCTTTCTTTGAACAGTTACTCTGAATGGCAGGTATCCTGTTTTCAGCACTTTGGACAGCGACACAAGCGCTCCGTCTCTGATCCGCCCCACTGAATTTTGTACGTGTGAGATCATAGATATACATATACACAAGGGAAAATGTCTCCAAAACAAACGATAGATTTTAGCAATGAGATTCCTGGTGCAGATTTCTATGCCAGATCCCTATGTTCTGCACAAAGTCCATCAGCTGAAATCTCACTAATATCAATGGAAGTTCAGGGGGAGACTTTCAAAGGAATAAATGTGAGTTAGGTAGCCAAATTAATGCACAGAATAGACAGTAGAGATCAGCACTGGAGAGACCAGACTTTTGTCTGTGATTTCACTGTTTATTGTTTTTGGCCCAATCCTGCAACTTGAGCTCAGAGAACTGTAATCGACTTCAGTGCCAGTCACATGTATGCATGGGCTGCAGGATCAGGTCTTCTGTGTGCTTGTATGAGCATAATGTAATTGATAATTACATTAATTAATTAAAATGCTTTTGTCCCTTGGGTCAAAACTAAGAATTAGAAATGTTCTGGTGTTATAAAACTCTTAAACATGAAAATAATGAAGTAGTCACCTCTGACTATACATTCTAAGATTACTGACTAAAACCAAGGTTTTGTATTACTTGTGCCCTCCAATACTTCACACAAAGTTCAAGAAAACTATGGCTTGGTTTATTTTAATATCAGAGAATTTTATAAGAAGACATGGACATTGTTTCCCTTTCCAACAGAGTGACTCACTGCCCGTGTATTCTACAGCAAGTATTTTTGTTCTCCTTAGAGATAGATCAGAGTTTATACAATATGTGTAACTTTGAGAAGATGGAAAAGGCATTGACAATATTAACTGCTTCATAAATACTATCAGATAACGATATGTTTTTTATTGCCTTGGTTTAAAACCTTGTTATTGAAAAACCAAAAACTTGGCACTTTTCTTGGCATACAAGCCAGATATATTATTGCAAATGAAGCTAATAAACGATTACAAGCCTCACTCTTTTCACTCAACTTTCAGGCCCAGCCTCTTTTTCAAAGGAAAAGTGCAATTTATTGTTGGTGTGTTATAATTGTTCTATCTGGCTGTAAAAATGGACAAAGGACTAGTAATTACAAAAACCCAGATAGCAACCCCCTGTTACTCCCATTGGTGAACAGCTATTCACATAAGTAATCCTATTAACTTCAGTGGGATCCCATGCATCGGTAACTGCTCACCCATGGGAATTAAGGGAGAATCACAAGACAGCTCCCAAAGTATGCAACGTAATATCAATTGAAAATGACTAGAGAGACAGAAAGCCACCATCTTGCTTAATGGCTGACAGATTATAGGGCATATTCTGTGACTTGTGAGCAAAACCTCCTTTGAGCTCAACAACAATTGTGCACAAAACAGTTGTGATACCCTTATTCACATTGAATAGTACCCTTAGACCATAAGCAGTCCTGCTAGGATCAGTGAACTTACTTGTGGAGTGATGTACTACTAAATGTTAGGCTATCTCGTTTAGCAGTACATCTGCCCCCAAAGTAGTATATGACTCACAGTTTGAGATAAAAGAAATGCAGCTCAGTATCTGAATTAGGAACCTGAAGCAAGTAGGAGTCGTTCCAATTAACACAGTGGGCTTTGAAATCAGTATTTTTGTGCACACGCAATAGTAGGATACATCCCTACTTAATGCCTAAGGTAATCTGTTTTGATTATAAGCATTTATTTATCTCAGAAAAAATGAGTGCCAAAATCTAGAATGCAATGTAAACTAAGATATGTAGGCTCATTTGGTGTCACTTGATAAAGTACTTTTACACTGCTCCATTTGGTCTTACATGTAAAAAATACTAGAGCATTATGCTCACATATATTTTAAATAAGAGTTCCAATATTATGCTGTCCATTTAAAATAATTTTATTAAAATGGGCAGAAAAGTGATGCCATAATAGTTGAGACCTTGAATGCAGGCAGGGCAATAAAGAAAGAGAGGGAAGTGGCTATTCGTTAAAATTCATGGAAATAGTGGCAAGATTGTTCTGTGCTACCCTCTTCATTAAGGATGACACCAATGCAGTCTCGGGTCAGTGCCATACAATTGCACAACATCCAGCAACCCCAAAAAAATGCCTAATAGGAGTCTCCGATTTTGCCTGGATCTGTGCACAGAATAAGGGCAGAATATTCACTAATGTCCTGACCCTGCCAGCTGTTCTGCTTGTGCAGCTCCATGTGATTTCAGTGGGGCTCTGTGAAGACATAGGGGTCTGTTTGTGTAGAAGAGCTCACAGAACTGGTCTCTAAGCATGAAATAATCCCTGTGCAGGGGACCCACACTGGACCATCAATTAATGACCCCTCCCTACTTGCCTCTTGCTCAGGAACTAAGGAGGATCAGGCAGCGCTTTGCTATTTTATTTCAATATTTATTTTATACCCTGAGTTGTTGCTGCTGTAATTAAGAGTAAATCAGTAACATTCAATTTAGTGAACATGCTTTGTTTCCTGATTTTTTTAGGGCATGTTGTAGGGGCTGCTCGTCGGCTTCCTAAAATTTGTGGGAAGGGTGAGGAAGGGGAAATGGGTAGTGCAAGGAGCAGCAGTTGAGGCACAGGAGCATCAGGCAGAAAAACTAAAGGTCAGTCTGATTTTCCTGTTACAAATTCTTGTGCAATGTACATGCCCAGAGCTTACCTGCGCAGATCTTGCACTCATTCTCAGTGGGCTTGATGTTCAGGCTGCCTTCACCATTCATAAGCCTTTGGAAAATTCCACCTTTTAGCGTTTGCCTGAAGCTGCTCTGGATGGTGGCAGCTGCTTCTTTGAAAATCCAGCTCTGAAAGAAAAGTTGGTAAACTTGTAACCAGTATATTATGGACCAGACTGGAAAGACTCCATTGACTTCAGTGGGCACTAGATCAGGCCCTAAAGGAATAGCATCCAACAAATAGCGCATTTTAAACAGAGTAGTACTTCTCTTCCACGTTAATCCCAATAATGCAGCAATAAATGCCATTAAAACTATTGCCATCAACTCATATATACCAGTTACAATGGAGGGTCTACACAGAATGCTATTTAAATTGTAAGCTCTTTGGGGCAGGGACCATCTACTACTCTGTGTTTGTACAGCACCTAGCACAATGGGACCCCACTCTTGGTTACCACTTGGGCACTGCCATAATAATAAACATCCATAATGATGATTATACAAACATAATAATGACGATGCAAGCAAGATTTCCTTTTCATCTATCAATATAAAAACAAATGTGACAAACAATGGTCTCCATTTAGAAGAATTTCTCTTATCAGGTCATAGTTATCTCATCACTGTATTACAGCCTAGGAACAGCAAAAGGTATGCAATTAACTGCAACAAGGCCATTATTGCAATATCCTTTGCTAATCACTACAACTGTAGAAAGCTTGAACTGGGTAGATCCAATCTGAAATACCTTAACAAAATTCCATTTACCTGTAATATATTTGTTTGCCTTTACTCCCCCATCAATTTTAATGACTCACAATTAAATAAAAGCACCCACCCATATGCAATATCTCCCTGCTCATCACCCCTCTATGGCCACAGTTTTAATTTTGCACTATTACATTTTCATGGTAGCAGATTGTTATGTCAGTTGGCAGGATTATGAGTCATCATATACTGTAGGAAGTAATGATCATCCAAAAAGCAAACGGAGATGGGTAGTGAAGGAGAAATCACTTATGCAAATAGAAATATTTTCAATAATGATCAACAGCATGAGAAGGAATATAGAAAAATTACATTATACAGATGAGCTTCATTTTAAAAATGTTCCCTAAGTGCTAAAGAGTTTCCCATCCTCATTTTTTCCCCTTTAAACTCTGTCATTTGTACAGCCTATTAACCTTTAACTTTATGACTATTCTAACGTGAAATACTGGCAGCATTTAAGTCTGAGAATACTAGAGCCCTACCTTCTTGGTTGGCAACAGAGGTGAAGCACTTTCTTTTAAATCAGTCATTTTTAATATCAGTCCTGTACATGCAGCATCAGGGAGACTATTTTTAGACTTGCATGCTGATGTTATTTATAATAAATGCTGTACTGATTCCAGTCATCTCACTAGGAATTTCCCTCCTCCTCCCATTGTAACCTTATATTTATTTCTACTTAAATATAGGAGGGTAAATCAAATTTAATTACTTCTTTAATAAAAGTTCCACATTTCCTAAAAAGATGATATTTTATTAATGATTTGTATTATGGGTAACACTGGAGACTCCATCCAAGATTGGGGTTCCATAGTGCATACATATACCATACAAACATATAGTAAGAAACAGTCCTTACCCTGAAGGGCTTACAATCTAAATGGACAAGAGAGATAAAGCACAGGAGAAGAAATAGAGAAATGTGACTTACCCAAGGACACATAGCAGGTCACTAGAAGAGCTGGGAATAGAACGCATGTCACTTGAGTCCCATTCCTCTATCCACTAAAGCAGTGGTTCTCAAACTTTTTTTTCATGGACCACTTGGAAATTGCTGAGGGTGCAGGCAGACCACTTAATGATCTTTCCATATGTTATTTGTACAATTAGCTAACTATTGTAAAGCGCTTTGGATAAAAGCACTATATAAAATACCTGTAATAATAATTAATGTTTTTTTGTTTTACAAACAAAAGCACACAACTCATATTTTAATATCAGTAGCTTTACCTTTCTAATGCAATGGATATGCCCTCTCTTCCCCAGCACAGCAGCCATAGAGCTGAGGCTGGGAAGGAGGATCATCTCTCCCTGGAAGTGGCAGCCCTGGAGCTAGGAAAAGTCGCCTCTTTCTCCGGTCGCCATATCCCTGCACGTCCCAAATTCCCCCCCCCCACCTCTTCTCACCCCACTACCCCCTCCCAACTACCCCTTTTTTCCCCCAAGGCCACCACCTCACCTTACATGTGCATCTTTTCCACGGTCCAGGCACCTAATTAGTGGAGACACACTAATTAGGTAGGTGGCCCCTCATTCTCTCGTGTGTGGCCACCCAAGCATGCACCTTAGAGGGAACTATCCGCGGACCACCTGAATGGAGCTCATGGACCACTGGTGATTCACAGACCACAGCTTGAGAACCTCTGCACTAGATGATGCTGTCTCATCTATGGATGTAATCATAGATTAATCATAGATATCATAATATCTTTGTTAAACATTATGTTAGCAACGAGTTTTCCCACCATACAGCAGCATAAATTATAAAGGGCTTTTTCTCTCTGCAATTTAGTGGCAGAGATGGCTCCAAGCAGCATAGTTCAGATCCAGATCTTAATTACCCTAAATTAAGGAGAAGGGGTCACTTCCCCCACAACATTTGAGTCTGCCTCTGGTATTGAACTTCAGTCAAATTCAGGGGAACAGATCCAGGGATGTAGCTTGTGTCTCAAATCATGAAAAATGTCAATAGTTTCCAACAGCTCAAGTTAAAACTGACCTCCCATACAATGTTACGAGTTGGGAAAATGGGCTATAGCACATCATTTTGCAAAGACATCTTTTTTTCTCAGGCATTTGATGACAGGATGGGATGAGGTTTGGACAGAGCATAACGTTTTGAATGACACATTTTGGGGTCCTATTGATTATGATTGCAGCAGAGGATTTAAGTAGCTTAATATTGTTTTTTCTTTTTCCAAATTATAAGAGTGCCCAGAGCTTGGCATGGGAACTTCCATTATTATTTTTTTTTTATAAATCTGAATAACCAAGCTGTTTCCTTCACCCTGGAAAATCAAAGAAAGAACCTTGAAGACATCTTTCAAGATGTCTGGTCCTGTACAAGTCAATGGGAGTTTTCACAGTGATTTCAATAGGATCACAAACTGGCCCTAATCTGGAACACTAATTCACCCCCCAGGATATCTGTAAACATAGATGGAAGGTTGGAAGAACAACCAAGTCTTAGCCCATACTGCAATTCTTAATTAGGAAAAACTCCCACTGACTTCAGTCTGAAAGTTGCCTGAGTAAGAAATTCAGAATTGTGCCTTTCATATTTATTTAACCCCCTACCCTGCTCTGCTCAATAGCTGCTATCCTCTGAAGAGCACATTGGCGAGTGGTGAAATCACGACATGAGAAATGATCTAAATCTGGTTTCTCCTTCCTTCATCTTTGACCTATTCCTCGATTCATTTGCATACTTCAATACTATTGGTTGGTGTGGGAAGAGGAGGAACACATATAAATAACAGACAGAAAAATAGTCCTGTGTAATGACCATTATATATCTAGATGTTACTGAAGGGTGTATCTGCTCCCACTGAGTTAGTAGTCTGTTAGTGATTGTAAACATGGCTATTTACTTGATAAGAAAATTATTAAATGCTAAGTGCTTGATTTAAACCTATATAGTTTTGAGCCACTTGGCCCAAGGCTGGCTTTACTCCGGTGCACAAGGGCACAGAAGGCATAAGATGGCCCCACCGTGCACTTCAGTGCACAGGCTGGCTGCAACCACACTGAGAAGTGCAGACACAGCTTAATATTAGTGCTGCTGCTAATAGCTGTCCCACAATAGGGGCCAGAATGAGAGAAGGGCCATTGCCCCATCTCTCCTCACCTGCCAGCAAAGCTGTCTAGGCATTGGAGGAAGAGCACTTGCTCCAACCCTTGCATATGTGGTGGAGCTGCTGCTGCGGCAGGAGGAATTCTGGCTGACTTTTGAGCTGCACATCTCTCCAAGTGCAAAAGCAAGAACCTAGCCCTTTATTTTTGCTAAGGTCGAAGGCCTTTTTGGTTTTTTAGATGTTTCTACTAAAGAATCATGCAGTTTCGCTTCCTAAAATTCTCTTACTACCAACAAATTTTTAAGTTATAAGTCACAGTGGTGATAGACAGAATCCCTTTATCCAGACCACCAAGCGTGATAATACAACGACAACAGCACAGCTATGTAATGACTGCAAAAGAACAAGCATACGCCAAACAATTTCTAGTGTATTCATTTATTTATTTTTGTGTGTCTATTAGTGAAGACCTTTGTGCTGCTTGGATCTGCATTAGGTTTAGTTTGGGGTTCAAAGTTCCTATCCAATGGTAAACCAGCATTAACATGTATTTGGAGCTGATGGTATTAAACTGGTGCAAATTATTCTTCTGAGATTTCATCCCTAAGTTACGCCAGCTAGAATGATGGAAAACTCATAAGATCACCTGTTCTCTTGAAAGTTCTGTGGCACCCAAAACAGATCCAGAAAGCTGGCTTCTTCCTGTGTTGCACCTGCTCCAGTACCAGACTTCAGGTTGGATGTTCTGGCTCTGGACCATATCTAATTAGCATAAATAAAGGGCAATAGGTGCACACCATTTTAGGGATTTGACCAAAGCCCACCCTAACAAGGAAACACAGAATGAAGGTTGCCATTTCTTCTGTAGTTGTGCCCTGTGTATTGCAGTGCTCTGGGACTCAGATTCAGCAGTCAAGGACCAGATTTAGAAAAGTAGTTAGGCACCTAAAGATGCAGATAGGCAACCAAGGGATTTTCAAAAGCACCTAAGTTAGTAGGTAACTAACTCCTATTGATTTGGGAGTTGGGTGGCTAACCTGCTTATCCTACTAGGTGCCTACTGCACCATTAGGCACCTAAATAGGTTTCTAACTTTGGCTCCAACACTAAGGCACATGTTTAATTTAAGCAAATAAGCATATGTTTAAAATTTAGCATGTTTAATTGCTTTGCTGAATAACAATGGATTGTGCTTAAAAGCCTTGCTGAATTGGGGTCAGGAAGATGATTCACTTTGCTGAAACCCCTCCAGTGGGTCGGCACAATTGAATGACTTACTGAAACAGTGATAGCCCTGCACCTGAAGTCAGACCATTCAAGATTTTTTTGGTTTTGTTTAGAAACGAGTATTTGTTTTTTTCTAAATGGAAGAGAATTATAAATGAATTGGGTAGGGAAGCTGACGTTTCTATGTCATGACGTTTCTAGTTCATGACGTATGACGTTTCTAGTTCATTTAGTTCCTGTTTTCAGTGATATTCCATTTTTAACATTTACCTAAAGTTTGTATCTTCCCAAGTCCTATTTCATGGTTAGTATAAGGCCAGCCTGAAAGATAATATATTGTGACTGTTATATTATTTATTTCAAAGCCAAGTTATTGATTATTGCATGCTGAAAATGACAAATGGCATTGAAGAAAGGCACGGTCAGCGAGTTCTATTAAAGAAATGATAGTATTGCTCATGGATTGTTAAAAGGTTCAGTTTAGGTACTTTATAGGTTTATATCCATCACTATTTAATGACCAAATGATGAAAAATATGAGTCACGGGAACAATTTCTTTCTGTTGGAGTTTTAGGTTAAAGCAGTTAGCAAAATACGACAATTTTTGTGCTAAGATTTTATGCTCCTAGATTTCATAGTGCATAACAATTAGTGCATTTATTTTTAAAGGTGATGACTTTATGTACATATAATAACGAATAACATGACTGGAATATTATGCAAAAATGAAACATGATCTGCATAGACAAAGTAAATGACCTTATTTTGGGCTAAATCCTATTCTCTGCTGTGCATGCATGTTCATATGGGAAAGGGGCATGCAAGCAGCTAGGCAGGTTTTTTCCATAGTACACAGGAATGCACCAGAAAGTACAGCTAGCTAAGGGGTCAACCCCTGCGTAAAGGGCCTAAAACCCACTGAAGTCAATGGAAAGATTCTCATTGATTTCAGTGAGCTTTGGGTCAGTCTCTAAATCCCCAGAGGGGAATAGTCCAAGGCAGCATTCCATTCCCCCATGTGAGCCACTATGTATACTCTGCGCAATCCTTTCCTGCAGCAGTTGTATTTCTGTGCCAGGAAATACAAGTATCTCTGACTCATCTTTGCTGCATAGCTGAGGTCGAGTTTGGCCTATTTGCTACATATTTGTAATTCTTGAAATTTTGGCTGTAATACTGTCCAAGTGTTTTGTTTTTCACAGATTTAAGAGTATTTTTTCATCCTCTTATTCTATTAGAGCCTTCTCTTTTAAAACCACTCGGCTCATGAAAGCTTGTAACCTCTGCTTTCAAAATGATAGCAAGAATTGAGGGTCACTAATAACTCTCCTATCTATGCTGAGAAACTTCATTTAATCATTAGCAGCATTATTGGCAAATAAGAAACACAACCCGATTGGATAATGGTGACATTGTCGTAAAGATCCTATCCAGGATGAAATGAACAGCCAGCTGCATGTTTGCCACTGTGAATTGTAGCTGTGTGACCTGGAAGCTGGCCTAAAAAGCTGGTATAAATCTAGCAAAATAAATCTTTCACACTAGCCTCTGGTTTCATGCTGCCTTAACTCAACTCTTGTACCTAATCCCTGACCTTTCTTTATAATTTTTCATATTGTCCCAGGTAAAATTCAGGGCCTACTGTTGCAGGAGACTCAGCTGAGAGCAATCATGAGCTTATACTTTATTCTGAGATAGATCAACAGGGAGGGGCAATAGCATGCTCATGAAAAACCTTTGGGGGGTTTGGCAAGGTTCTGCATTTAATTTCATAGAGGCGGCCACATTAATTTCTTTTTTGATATTGCTTTATTCTAATGCATCTTGTAACAAATCCATAGCTGAATATATCATGACTGGTATTTAAACTGCCCTCAGAGAGCATCTAGGGTAGAACTCAAGCTTCCTTTCTCTCTTGTACAGGTCTCTTAGCATTTCAGGAAAATCTTTGTTAGCTGTAGCAGTCCTGAGGGTTTATATGCTTTAGACCAGACAGTACACAGCGTGCAATGTTCTCTCTCTGTCACTTGTTTGTTTACACTCTCTCTCGGGTGGGTCAGTTGTTCTATCTAGTACACTTGAGTAGCATACAAGCAAACTGCACATCTCTTACCCCTCCCAGAACTGAGCAAAGTTAATCCACAAGTGACTGGGGTTCATAGCAATTCAAACCCAACAGCCAGGATCTGTGTCTTCACACATACAGACATCACAGTTTGCAGCTCCACTGCACACCATGTCCTGCCACATGGACTCTGAGTGCCACATTTGAATGTTAGTAGGGGAGAGTTAAGATAAAGTTCACATCAGTCTGATATAAATAAATACACCATTCCTCTCTATTTAGCATATAAGCACTGCTTTAAGTAGTACCCCAAAAGATATAAAGGGCATTAACCTAAAATTAAGGTACCACAAAAAACTGGAGGTCCTGGTCCCCCACTGCATTACATTTCTAGCCCACATTTTTAAAAATGAATGCCTATATACCTAGGTACCTAAATAAGTGACATGCTCTTCAAAAGTGCCATATACACATACCTATTGACTGTATTGGGATCTGCTGACTACTCAGAGTTTTTGAAAGTCAGGCCACTTGTTTAGATACCTGTGGATTTAAAGCCTAATTTTGGGTACCCATTTTAGAAGATCCTGGCTTTTTCCTCACTGCCTGAAGATAGGCTGCTTTCCCTTTCTTCAGGGACAAATAGTGAGGTCGTAAGGAGAACAACAGCCTATGAACATAGAAATAAGACCTAGAAAAGACCCATTAAGTACTCAAATGCATCTCTGGACCACCTTGTCCAAATCTGTGCTGTTACTTCCGATTAAGCATGGTGAGCTTTCTGGCTGTGGGTTTAAACCATTATAGTGAGTCATACTTAAAACTGTCCATTTTGGAATATCTTTCTATATAATCCACCAGAAGGGTCTGGTTGCCAAGACAAACAAACAAACAAACCATGCTGTCAATTCATAAGGTAAGATATTTCAGCTGAAACTGCTTCAAGGTAGGTCAGCTTTAGGTCTAGCAATGCTCTTGATCATGTTCCATTAAGGAAGCTGACCCCAGATTTTTATGTACTTCCCTTATGGCCTGCTTCCGTACTTCAGCTATGTCAACACTACAGACCTTACAGCGGTCTTCCATGTAGCTGCTTTTGCCAGCAGGAGAGAGCTCTCCTGCCGGCATCATTAAACCATCCCCAATGACCTGCATTAACTATGTCTCCTGCCAACATAGCACTGTCCACACCAGCACTTTGGTTGGTGAAATTTATGTCGGTCAGGGGGGTGGTTTTTTCACACCCCTGATCGACAAAAGTTTTGCTGACAAAAGTGCTAGCATAGACAAAGCCTTACTTACTCCTCGTTATTCTAAAGAAACCTAGTTTCTTACTACTCCCACAGAACAAGTTGGTATCATGACTACACTTCATAGGCTGTGCTATTGCTTTGGGGCTGCTGTCGCCCTGGCTGCTGTTACGAAGACAGCAGTGCTATTCTGAAGATGTATACTAAAAATGGCCATTACACACTGTGGGGCCAAGCCTGCTCCTATTTCAGTAAATGGAATTTTGCTACTGACTTCAATGGGAAAAGCAAGCCCAATATCTTATTTCTGGAAATTACTCCTGACTCAGACCAGGGGTTAAGGCCCTAGTTCTGCTATTATTGAAGTCAATGGCAAACCTCCCACTGACTTTGACATATGCACAGGAGCACTGCCAGCTTTTTTGGCGCCCTAGTGGTGGAAGGTCCCGCTCCCGAAATACCGCCAATGACTGGGGCGGCCGAAGATCCGGCCACTGCAGTCGCCGCCCCCCAAATGTTAGTGCCCTAGGCGACCCCTAGGTTGCCTAATGGGTTGCGCCAGCCCTGCATATGCAATATCAGACCCAAAGTGGGTGGCATTACCTAGGCATTTCCCCCCCCATGAAAAATCTGAGTATTAAAGCCACACCTATGAGAGACCTAGCAATGCAGACCTAACACCCAGCGTAGACAGTGCTATGTCAATGGAAGAATTCTTCCTTCTACTTGGCTACCACCTCTCGGGAAGGTGGAGAACCCCACCCATTGGCAAAGGTATTGTCTACCCAGAAGTGGTTTTAGTCTCTCTATGCCTCACTTCCTCTTCTGCAACATAGTGATAACGGAACTTCCCAACCTCAGAGAGGTGTTGTGAAGGTAAACACATTAAAAATTGTGAGGCACTTAGATTTTATTGTAATAGTGGCCATATTCCTTCCCAAATTTCCTTCAATTGATAAGCAAAAGTGGCAGATCAGGCCCTTGGTTTGAAGTGCGTAATAAATCACTGTGAAAATATAACATTTCATAGAATCATAGAAATGTAAGCCTGCAAGGGCCTTTAATAGATCATCTAGTCCAGTTGTCTGCTCTGAGGCAGGACTAAGTATTTTCTAGACCATCCCTAACCTGTGTTTGTCCAACCTGCTCTTAAAAACCACCAATGATGGAGATTCCATAACCTCCCTAGGCAATTTGGTCCAGTGCTTAACTACCCTGACAGTTAGGAAGTTTTTCCTAATGTCCAACCTAAATCTCTCTTGCTGCAATTGAAGCACATTGCTTCTTGTCCTATCCTCAGAAAATAAGGAGAACAATTTATCACCCTCCTCTTTATAACAACCTTGTGTTTACTTAAAGACTGTCTCAGTCTTCTCTTCTCCAGATTAAACAAACCTGATTTTTTCAATCTTTCCTCATAAGTCATGTTGTCTAGATCTTTAATGATTTTTGTTGCTCTCCTCTGGACTTTCTCCAATCTGTCTACATCTTTTCTGAAGTGCAGTGACCAGAAATGGACATAGTACTCCACTGAAGCCTTATCTGTGCTAAGGAGAGTGAAATAATTTTTTCTTGGGTCTTGGTTACTCCACTTCTGCCACTATATCCCAGAATGATGTTCACTTTTTTGCAACAGTATTACATTGTTGACTCATCTTTAGTTTGTAATCCACTATAACCTCCAGATCGTTTTCTGCAGTATTCCTTCCTAGGCATTCGTTTCCCATTTTGTATTTGCAATTAAGTATTCCTTCCTCAGTGAAGTACTTAGCATTTTCCCTTATTGAATTCCATCCTATTTATTTCAGACAATTTCTCCAGTTTGTCAAGATTCTTTTGAATTCTAATCCTGTCCTCCAACATGCTTGCAATGCTTTCACCCCCACCCCCCAGCATGGTATTGTCTGCAAACTTTACAAGTGTACTCTCTATCCTATTATCCAAAACATTTATGAAGATATTGAACAGAACTGCACCCAGGACAGATCTCTGAGGGACCCCATTTGATATGCCCTTCCATCTTGACTGTGAATCTTTGATAACTACTCCGGGAATATGATTTTTCTACCAGTTGTGCATCCATCTTATATTATGTTTGTCTAGACTGTATTTCCCAAGCTTTCTTATGAGAAGATCATGGAAGACAGCAGGGGTGGCTCTAGCCATTTTGCCGCCCCAAGCATGGTGGCACGCTGCGGGGGGCACTCTGCCGGTCGCCAGTTCCGCGGCTCCAGTGGATCTCCCCCAGGCGTGCCTGTGGGTGCTCCACCAAAGCCATGGGACCAGTGGACCCTCCGCAGGCACGCCTGCGGGAGTTCCACCGGAGCTGCCTGCCGCCCTCCCGGCGACCGGAAGAGCCCCCCCTGCGGCATGCCGCCCCAAGCACGTGCTTGGCGTTCTGGGGCCTGGAGCCACCCCTGGAAGACAGTATCAAAAGCCTTACTAAAATCAAGATATGCCACATCTACTGATTTCCCTCCCCCTGCCCCCCTTCAGAAGACTTGTTACCCTGTCATGGAAGCATATTAGGTTGGTTTGACATTATTTATTCTTGACAAATCCATGTTTGTTACTTATCACCTTATCATCTCCTAGGTACTTACAAATTGATGATTTGCTCTGTTATCTTTCCAGGCACCAAAGTTAAGTGGACTGGTCTGCAATTCCCTGGGTTGTCCTTATTCACCTTTTTATAGCTAGGTACTATATTTGCTCTTTTCCAGTCCTCTGGGATCTCTCCCAACATTCATGCGTTCTCAAAGATAATCGCTAATGGCTCAGAGATCTCTTCAGCCAGTTCCTTAAATATTCTAGGATTATTTCGTTAGGCCCTGTTGACTTGAAGATATCTAACTTGTCTAAGTAATTTTTAACTTGTTCTTTCTTTATTTTAGCCTCCGATCATACTCCACATACACTGATGTTCACTGTGTTAGTCATCTAATCATTGCTAATATTTTTGGTGAAAACTACAATGAAAAAGGCATTTAACACTTTGGCCACAGCTGCATTTTCTGTTATTGTCTTTTCCTCTTAATGGAATAATGGGCCTCCCCTGTCCTTAGTTTTCCTCTTGCTTCTAATGTATTTGTAAAATGTTTTCTTGTTACCCTTTATGTCCGTTGCCCGTTTAATCTCATTTTGCATCTTGTCCTTTCTAAAGTGGTCCCTACATGCTTATGTTGTTTTGCTATATCCATCCTTCATAATTTTACCTGTTTTCCACCTTTGTATAGCTCTTTTTCAAGTTTTAGGTCATTGAAGATCTCCTGTTTAAGTTAGGGCAGTCTCTTACCATATCTTTTCTATGTATTGGGGTAGTTTGCTCTTGTGCCCTTAATGTCTTTCTAAAAAACTGCCAATTTTCCAGAAATCTTATTTCCCAAGATCAGCTTCCCAAGGGAACTCACCTACCCAGTTTGCTAAATTCTTCCTTCTTGAAGTCCATGGTCTTTATTCTGCTGTTTCTCCCTACTCCATTCCTTAGAATCATAACCTCTATCATTTCGTGATCACTTTCACCCAAGCAGCCATCTTCCTTCAAATTCTTAACTAGCTCCTCCGTATTTGTCAGAATCAAATTTAGAACAGCTGCTCCCCGGTTACTTTTTATATCTTCTGTAATAAAAAGTTGTCTCCAATGCACTTCAAGAACTTTTTGGATAATCTGTATCCTGTTTCCCAACAGATGGCTAGGTAGCTGAAATTCACCGTCACTACCAAGTCCTGTGCTTTGGATAATTTTGTTAGCTGTTTTTTTTTTTTTTTAAAAACCTCATTCACCTCTTCTTCCTAGTTAGGTGATCTGCAGTAGACTCTTCCCATGATCTCACCCTTGTTGTTTTTAACCCTTTTATCCTTACCCAGAGACTTTCAGCAGGTTGGCCTCCCATTTCTATTTTGACCTCAGTGCAAGTGTATACAACTTTGATATACAAGGCAACACCTCCTCCCCTTTTCCCCCTGCCTGTCCTTCCTGAGCAAGTTGTACTGTTCTATACCAATATTCCTGTCATGATTAACCCACCTACTCTCTGTAATGTCAATTTTATGTCATAATTGTGATTATTCATCAGTATTTCTAGTTCTTCCTGGTTATTCCCCATATTTTTTGTTTTTATATACAGACATCTAAGATGTTTATTATATTTCCCCTCTATAGTCCCTCTTGTCTCTCCTTTGTCCTTGATATGATTGCCCATGTTCCCCCCCTACCCAGATTCTGACCCTTCAGCCAGGTTTCCATGTTCTGGATTTACCTGCAGGCACTTGTCTCCTGTTCCTGTCAAACATAGTTTAAAGCCTGCCTCACTAGGTTAGCCAGTCTGTATCAGAAGATACTCTTCCCCTTCCTTGATAAGTCAACCCCATCTATGCTCAACTGTTCTTCTCAGAACAGCATTGAATGGTCAAGGAAGCCATATTCATATAAATATAGATAGCCCCAACACATTATTGTAAAGTTTTTTTTAGTACTAAAATAAACTTGCTCCTGGGCTGAGATTCTGTACATTAAATTTAATCTTAAAACAAATATTATGTGTTGAACTGACAAACTACTCAAAACCAGGATTTTACAAGGGAAATGGTAACTCCACCTAAATTATAAGGTTCATAATCTTTAAAACCAACCCTAATATCTTGCAGCTCGTGCTAATAAAATGAAAGGAACTGTTACTTTTATACAAAGTATTTGTGCCAACAATATTTGTAGTCTTCTGGAAGATGAAAAACAAAATGTTTTTACCTGTCAATTTTATCCTTCTCTGTTTGGCAAGTATATTTTGCTATGATGCTATGATGTATGGAAAACAATAAAATTGAGGAAATGCAAAGTTAAGGGTGAAAAGCAACATATGTCTGCACACAAACACATAGTAATAACTGGGAATTCCCTTAACTGCATTTTTAATGAATCCTCTGTGACATAGTATTGAAGTGCATATGGCTTGTTTCACCCTTAGTAGTGAATTTCCTTGCTTACATTGTCTTCTGCCATAAACTTAATTTTCCTTTGATGCTATGTGGTGGTGTGGAGCAGTGATTATGACATGAGACTGGGAGTATTTGGGTACTAGACTCACCTCTGCTCTTGAGTTACTCTATGACATCTGGTAAATTGCTTTCTATCTCCACACCTCAGCTTCTCCATCTGTAAAATGAGCCCTAATTCCAATCAGGGCCATTAGGCATTCCTGTAATATAAATATTACATTATAATAGTACATCTTCTTTCCTCAGTGCACTTGTGCATGCATGGTGGACAACATTTAAGGAGTTTCTAGTTCAGGTTCTTGACAGATGTAAACCATTCATTAAATCTGAGTCAGGCAGGTTAGTTCTCTGAACAAAATTGATGTTTATAAAATGTTGAAAAAACAGCATACATGAAATGGGTTCCTCTACCTGTGTACTTCATGACAGAGATAAATAGGACATTTTAATAATTTTACAGTTAGCCAAAGATTTAACATTGGCTTTATTGCATGTATAGATAGAATATTTTATAGTATATATTTTCCTTTTATCTAAACATCTATATTTATTTTCAGTTTTTACTTTGAGCATTTTCCTACAAGTTTCTGAGCAACTTCTTGTTAAAAGTCTGCTCTTATTCCCATTGAAGCCAATGGGAGATTTGGCATTGACTTCAGTGGGAACAGGATCTGGCTCAAAGTTTGATACTTCTTGTGAGGATCTAAAAATAATCTTTTCCCCCAAATACTTTGGGCTATAAATCAAACTTGGCTGAGAAACAGTTTATCATATCTTCCAAACCTATCTGTACTGTCTCACATTACTAGGAGCTTCTCAAATCAATGCACTAACAGTGTATTATAGTTTACTGAGCATGAATGTACTGAGAGTGGACATCTATACAACGCTAACTGCACCAAAACTCCCAAGGTTCTGTCTCAGCTATGATGGGTGTAATATAAAACCTAGGAACAAGCTTTTAGAGTTGGTCTCTTCTTAGGTAACTCTAACATCTGGTCAATAATTTGAAGACTATCTTCCCAGGATAGTACATTGTCAATTTTTCAGAAATCAAATGTGGGGCATAATGTCAAAGAATGTCCCCAGATGAGAGGTGGCCAGGTATGCAGAAGCTTTAATGCAAAGAGTTTCAAATGTGTAGAGTTTCTTAATGTAACATAAAAAACCACACTGCTATAAGCTCAGTTTCACGATTTAACTTTCTTGATTATAATTATGCATGGGACAGAGTTACAGGTTCTTTAAGAATGAGTGACAGGATAATCTAGGCAATATTGTAGGACAATTCTCCAGGACATGGTAACATCAATGACTTCCCTCCAGGAACACGTAAGAGCCACGGGTGAGGATCAGGAAGAATGATGAAATGCCATTGTTGTATGAAATGACCTTAACTAAAACTGGCAAATGTCTTTCAAATAAATACCCACCACTTTTCTGAACTCTGTGGTCAATGTTTATTTTGGTGGAAGACACAGTGATTTACATCATCTTTTACAAAAAAAAGAGTCAAGCAGTGACAACTTAATAAGGGATATTTCCTAAAGTTTAGGCATGAGATATTCAATGTCTCATTGAAAAAAAACAAAAAAACAAACAGAAAAATCTTTTATTGCCAGAAGAAGAGACTTTTTAAATGGCCTTAATTTAAGAGAGAGTCTGCTACCCAAATGAGTGAGACCTGGCAAATCTGGAACTGTAGGTCAGATTGGGAACCTGGAGGCAGAGCATGTTCTATGTATGAGACTTCTACAGAGGCTAGAGAGCATGTCACTTCCATCCAAATC
>NC_044328.1:20281925-20306925 GCF_007399415.2 Gopherus evgoodei | reverse complement strand
CATGTTTGCTTGTTTTTAATCTGAAGGCCCACACACACATGGGGGGAACCAGAACAATCATGTTCCAGCAACACTTTATCCCATAGTGAAAGGTAACTTTTTTTTTACACAACTGGTTTTTAAAATGCATGTGGGCTTTTGAAAAGTGTGTGGCTGCAAGCTTGATTTGGGATGGGGGGGTGGGGGGGGGTTGTGAAGGCATAGGTTTTTTACAAAAGTATTTGGTTTGTTTTAAACAGGTTTTTTTTGTTACTGTACATAATGTGGTGTGTGTTTAAAATGGGCTTTGAGGGGAAAGGCCCAAACTCATGGGCTTTTAAATGCAGAGGGGTAGGGTGGGCTGCAACTGGTTTTTAAATGCATGTGGGCTTTTGAAAAGTGTGTGGCTGCAAGCTTGATTTGGGATGGGGGGGGGGGATTTGTGAAGGCATAGGTTTTTTTACAAAAGTATTTGGTTTGTTTTAAACAAGTTTTTTTGTTACTGTACATAATGTGGTGTGTGTTTAAAAATGGTCTTTGAGGGGAAAAGGCCCAAACTCATGGGCTTTTAAATGCAGAGGGGTAGGGGAGCTGCAACTGGTTTTTAAATGCATGTGGGCTTTTTGAAAAGTGTGTGGCTGCAAGCTTGATTTGGGATTGGGGGGAGGTGGGGGGGGGGGAGATTTGTGAAGGCATAGGTTTTTTACAAAAGTATTTGGTTTGTTTTAAACAGGTTTTTTTGTTACTGTACATAATGTGGTGTGTGTTTAAAATGGGCTTTGAGGGGGAAAGGCCCAAACACATGGGCTTTTAAATGCAGAGGGGTGGGGGGGGGGGCTGCAACTGGTTTTTAAATGCATGTGGGCTTTTGAAAAGTGTGTGGCTGCAAGCTTGATTTGGGATGGGGGGGGGGATTTGTGAAAGCATAGGTTTTTTACAAAAGTATTTGGTTGTTTTAAACAGGTTTTTTTGTTACTGTACATAATGTGGTGTGTGTTTAAAATGGGCTTTGAGGGGGAAAGGCCCAAACACATGGGCTTTTAAATGCAGAGGGGTAGGGTGGGCTGCAACTGGTTTTTAAATGCATGTGGGCTTTTGAAAAGTGTGTGGCTGCAAGCTTGATTTGGGATTGGGGGGAGGTGGGGGGGGGGAGATTTGTGAAGGCATAGGTTTTTTACAAAAGTATTTGGTTTGTTTTAAACAGGTTTTTTTGTTACTGTACATAATGTGGTGTGTGTTTAAAATGGGCTTTGAGGGGGAAAGGCCCAAACACATGGGCTTTTAAATGCAGAGGGGTGGGGGGGGGGCTGCAACTGGTTTTTAAATGCATGTGGGCTTTTGAAAAGTGTGTGGCTGCAAGCTTGATTTGGGATGGGGGGGGGGATTGTGAAAGCATAGGTTTTTTACAAAAGTATTTGGTTTGTTTTAAACAGGTTTTTTGTTACTGTACATAATGTGGTGTGTGTTTAAAAATGGGCTTTGAGGGGGAAAGGCCCAAACACATGGGCTTTTAAATGCAGAGGAGTGTGTGTGGGGGGGTGCAACTGGTTTTTAAAAGGCATGTGGGTTTTTGAAAAGTGTGTGTGTGGCTGCAAGCATGATTTGGTGTGTGTGTGGCTGCAAGCTTGATTTGGGATTGGGGGGGGGATTTGTGAAAGCATAGGTTTTTTACAAAAGTATTTGGTTTGTTTTAAACAGGTTTTTTGTTACTGTACATAATGTGGTGTGTGTTTAAAAATGGGCTTTGAGGGGGAAAGGCCCAAACACATGGGCTTTTAAATGCAGAGGAGTGTGTGGAGGGGGTGCAACTGGTTTTTAAAAGGCATGTGGGTTTTTGAAAAGTGTGTGTGTGTGTGGCTGCAAGCATGATTTGGTGTGTGTGTGTTATAAAGCTGGGATGGGGGGGGCAAGGGGGATTTGTGAAGGCATAAGTTTTTTTAAAAAGTATTTGGTTTTTACTGTGCATAATGGATTTTTAAAAAGCAGTTTTTGGTTTTTATTTTGCAAAATAAGATGTTTATTGTAGGGCCAGAAATGATTATTTTGTTGTAAAGCTATGATTTTTAAATAGAAAAACACCCTGCTGAATGAATATATATAATTTAAGTTTTACAAGATGGTTTTATGTGTTTGCTCCACAGTACTGTCAAAACATGACCAGAGGGAAAACAAACTCAAAAGAAAAAGAGAGGAGACAGCTGAAAAGGAAAATTCACCAGCATCAGTGACTGATGGACGGATGAAGCCTAGTAAATATATTTGGCTTATTGGTTTAGTTGTTCTATGAGGTTTTGTATTTTAAGTAAATACATAGGTGTGGGTGAGAGAGAGATGGTAAGGTTCAGGTTTTTTTTGTAACATGTGTTTTTTTTCCCCTCATAGGCATGGGCAACCTTTCTGAAAATACTGTAGTCAGCGCTACAAGGACACCTCCTCCAGAACCACCAAAGAAACTCAAAAGAAAAAGAGAGGAGACAACTGAAAAGGAAAATTTACCAGCATCAGTGACTGATGGACAGATGAAGCCCAGTAAATATATTTTGCTTATTGGTTTAGTTGTTCTATGAGGTTTTGTGTATTAAGTAAATACACAGGTGTGGGTGAGAGAGAGAGAGATGGTAAAATTCAGTTTTTTTTGTAAACTGTTATGGTTTCTTTCCCCTCATAGGCATGGGCAACCTTTCTGAAAATGCTGTAGTCAGCGCTACAAGCACACCTCCTCCAGAAGAACTACCAAAGAACCAAAAATCTGCTTTGAGACCTTTAACAACGCAAAACAGCACTGAAGTGCAGATGAAGCATCCGGGCAGCCCAGACCTCATATACGTGAAACCCAAGGACAAAACAAAAGACTCTGGTAAAAAGCAACCACACAAACACAACTCCAGTTGCTCAGCGGCTACAGCCACACCAAGCCCTGAGAAAACTGTGAGCGAAAATGCCCACATTCACAAACCCAGAGCACGCACTCTAGGGGTTCTGAAGGTGCGCAAACCTGGAGCATGTGATGTATGGGCTCCATATAAAAAACCATGGACTAGAAGCTTCTGCGATGCCAAGGTGTTGCAACCACACAAACACAATTCCAGTTCTTCAGCGGCCACCGCCACAGCAAGCCCTGAGAAAACTGTGAAAGAAAATGCCCACGTTCACAAACCCGGAGCATGCGCTCTAGGGGTTGTGAATAAAACACCGAGCACTGACAAAACATTCTCCCAAAACCATAAGCTCGCCACAGCTCCCCCAAGTTCTAGTGTTTGGGAAGAGTTTGATGCTTCCATCAGAAAAGTGATGGATGCTGTATCCTCGGGGAGTCTAAAAGAACGGCCTTCTAGAAAGACTTGGGAAAAATATGATGCTTTGTTCAGAGCAATGTTAAAAGACAGGAGGGCTGAAAAGGGTGTCTCTGAGCAGGCATGACTAGTCGTGGAAAGGGGCCTGGGTAAAAGGGGCACCCTCCAGAGTACACATCAGCTTATGTGTAAACAAAAGGGGGGACAGCGCTTGAGGGATAAACGGATGGCTGCCAAAAAGTTTCAGGCCAGGGTGGCTGTAAAAATCTTAAAAAGGGCTAAAGAGGTAATGAGGAAAAAAAAACAAAGAGAGATGCCTCCTACTGGAGGCTCTCAGACTGGCTTCTCTGAAAATGGGGAGATGGAATCAGACTCTGGTTTAGCAAATTCCCCAGAGGGCTCTCTAGACAGGCCCCATTCTACTTCCAATGACCCTCATGGAGGCTTCTCAGAGTTTGACTCCCAAATAGCATCTGATGTAGAAGATCCCTCTAATGATCCCATAGAGGAACCCCCAAGTAACCCCGAAAATGCAGAGGTGTATATGGAAAGAGTGAGAAGTTGGCAACATGAATTACCTAGATTTGGGGGGTCAGTATATTGTGAGGAATTTCGTTTTGTCAATCTTGAGCAAATAAATTCAGCTCAGCAGGTTGTTGAAGCCATACACCAAGGAATACAGTTGGTGCTCGATGATGTTAATGGTAGGGTAGGCCCTGATGATTACGTTCAGTTACGTTTAGAGAGCCGTAATTTAGCTAACCCTTTGTTTTCAGTCAGAAGAACTAGGGATGAGCTATCTGCTGAGGATTTCTTAAATCAGACCTCAAAGCTGCTACAGAGCAATAGAGAGTTGCATCTCGATGGGACATGCGCCTTGTTGTGACAGTTGTGAAAAACAGGGGTGGGGGTGCTCGTAGAGTTTTAAATTCTATCCTTAGTAGTCAAATTATTCATAAAAAAGACAGTGTTTGGTAGACCTGACTTACACCGGTACCAATCTGTGTTTTGCTGGTGGCCTTTTGGCCGTCATGTCCGATCGTAAACCTACGGACACGGAATTGTTAGCGGAGGCGAGAAAGTTGCATGAGAAACTGGGGTGGTCAGATCAAAAAAAGATTCTGGTCAGTGACGTAGCAAAGTTTGAACAGCATTTAGGAGTGAACATACACGTGGTGCTTTATACGGAAAAAGGTGGCTGGGGCTTTTTTAAAACAGGAGGCCTCACGTACCCCAAGACTTATTTCATCCTGTTGCACGATGAGCATTACTATGGAGTTCTGGATGTGAAAAAGTTGTTTGGAGCGAAAAATTATTGTGAGTTTTGCCACACGGTGTACAGCCACGACCACTCTTGTAGGTATCGTTGCCGCCTCTGCTTGAGTGTAACGTGCTCAGACAGCGTGGGCGTGCAGCTGCGGTGTCCTAGCTGTAGACTGTATTGTCGATCCAAAGAATGTTTAGACAGACATATCGACTGTGCATCAAAAAACCAAGTTGAATGCCTGTCTAAAACTTTGTGTGATAAGTGTCAGTCTTACGTGAACAAGCGGCATAAGTGTAAAGGGAGGCGATGTAAGCAGTGTCAGGGTTTGATTGTTGGTGATGTAGACAGTCACTTTTGTTTTATGGATAGCCTTAGAAAGCCTGAATCCTCAGAAAAGTATATTTTTTATGATTTTGAATGCATGCAGGAGACTGGGTTGCACACTCCCAATTACATTTTTGCTATGTCCTTAAATCCAGAAAAATCCTGGGAATTTAAGGGCGATGAGTGTCTGTCTGTCTTTGTTAAGACCTTTATCGGCAAAGAGTTTCGCGACTATACGTTCCTAGCGCACAATTCCAAAGGTTATGATGCGTACTTCATCGTTAGGCAGTTACTGAAGGAAAAGATGTGCATAGAACTGATCACTCAGGGTAGTAAACTAATGTGTGTGGAAGTGAAGGCCCTGGGGATTCGTTTTATAGACTCTTTAAACTTCTTGCCCATGAAGCTTAGCAAGCTACCGCAGGCATTGGGATTTGAAGGGTGCAAAGGTTATTTTCCACATTTTTTTAACACTGTAAAAAATCAAAATTATGTGGGACCTATGCCCAGTGTGGCACACTATGGTGTAGAAAGCATGATGCCCAGGGAGAAAACAGAGTTTCTCGACTGGTATCAGGACCACAGTTCTGAGGTGTTTGACTTGCAGAAAGAGCTCGCGTATTACTGTCAGCAGGATGTCAAAATTTTGAGACAGGCTTGTATTCTATACAGAAAAGAGATCATGAAAATGACGGAGAAGGGAGATGTAGTAGAGAAAGAACCTGGTAAATTCACCGAAGTAAAACTGTGCATAGATCCATTCCAGTACATAACACTGGCATCTGTTTGCATGGCTATGTACAGGTTTATGTTTTTGGAGCCTAACACAGTAGCTCTTCTGCCTCCAGACAACTATCACAGGCAGAAAAAAAGATATTCAACCCCATCTATTCAGTGGCTGTTGTATATCTCTTACAAAGAAAATATACAAATACGGCATGCTTTACAGGGTGGGGAACTACAGGTAGGACCCTACTTTTTAGACGGTTATGCCGATGTTGATGGGCTACGCACAGCCTTTGAGTTTAATGGATGTTTTTTCCACGGCTGTGTCACCTGTTATTGTGAAAAAGCACAAAATCCTATGACGGGGACATCTTTTGGGTTTCTTTATTACAAGACGCAGCTCAAGGCTGACTATCTGAAACGACTTGGTTTTGTAGTGAGGACTCTTGGGAGCACGAGTGGGAGGTGATGAAAGAAACAGACAGGGAGTTGGCAGACTTTTTAAACCGAGCCCAGTTACCCCAGCCTCTTGTGCCTAGAGATGCTCTTTTTGGGGGGAGAACAAACGCTATCCGCCTGTATTACAAGCCTAACCCCGGGGAAGAAATCCACTATTATGATTTTACCAGCCTGTACCCTTTCGTAAACAAAACCAAAGAATACCCTATCGGACACCCCGATATACTTTATGACAAATTTGGACCCCTGGCAAATTATTTTGGAATTGCAAAAGTTAAAGTTTACCCCCCACGAGGCCTGTTTTTTCCCATTGCTACCCGTCAGAGTGGGTGGCAAGCTTATGTTCCCGCTATGCCAAACCTGTGCGGAAACCGAGCAGCAGGAGACATGCACCCATACTGACGAGGAGCGGGCCATCCTGGGGACTTGGTGCACGGTGGAATTGAACGCGGCTATAGCGAAGGGGTACGTGGTGGCTAAAATCTATGAAATCTGGCATTTTAATGAAAAATCTAATAAACTCTTTTCAGAGTACATAAAATTACACCTCCGCCAGAAACAAGAGGCTTCAGGGTATCCCAGTTGGTGCACCAACGAGGAAAAACAAAATAAGTACGTTAGCGATTTCTGCCAGAAAGAAGGCGTGCGTTTACGCCAACATGAGATCAGATCAAACCCTGCTAAACGCCAAATCGCTAAACTGTTTTTAAATTCTCTGTGGGGTAAATTCGGCCAAAGAACCAACCTACCCAACACCAGCATCGTGAGAGACCCTGACGAACTCTTGCAGTACCTATTTTCCCCCAATTACAAGGTTTCATCCTGCGAGTTTATCGATGATGAAACAGCGTGCGTGTCTTGGAAGCATGCAAAAGAACGGTACTCTGTCTCTGGCAATACCAATGTTGTCATAGCCTGTTTCACCACCGCTTATGCCCGCTTAGAATTATACAGTCTGCTAGACGGTTTGCAAGAGCGGTGCCTGTACCACGACACTGACTCGGTGATATTTGTGAAAGGGAGGGTGCCTGGAATCCCCCTTTGGGGGATTATTTAGGGAACTCACAAGTGAGCTCCCGCCAGATCACACATCACCGAGTTTGTGTCGGCAGGCCCAAAAACGTATGGGTATAAGTTGTCTGGAGGAAAGGCCTGTATAAAAGTCAAAGGTATTACCCTAAACGTAGCAAACTGTGAAAAAATCAACTTTGAAGTTTAAAAGATCTAGTCCTGGACTACTGCACGGGCCTGCGAGATAACGAAAACACCTCAAAAAGATAGAGGTGCAGCAGCCCTCTATTGTAAGAAACAAAAACCAGTGGCAAATAGAAACAAAAACCCTTAAAAAAAACACAAAAAGTGGTTTATAACAAGAGGGTCCTAGGAAAAGGTTTTAAAACCCTGCCCTACGGCTTTTGAAAAAAATGGATACGAGGTGGAAACAACCCCTTTCCGCAATTCTTGCGGGGCCTAGCAACTGCGAAAAAGTTACTTTATAAAAAATGTGTTGAATAATGCCAAACAAACACTATCTGTTATGCCTGAGAATATCGTGTGGTGTTATAGTTGTTGGCAACCTCTGTATAAAGAACTGCTCTGTAAATATCCCTTTATCAATTTTATGGAGGGGTTGCCTGATGCTTTGGATGATGACAGTTTGTTTCCTACTAATAAAGTAATATGGTTATCATAGACGATCTGATGAACTCTGCTTGTGAAAGCGGTGAAATCGAGAAAGCTTTTACCAAGTACGTGCATCACAGAAACCTGAGCATTATGTATATAGTTCAGAACGTATTTTGTCAGGGAAAAAAGAGTCGCACAATTAACCTAAACACAAAGTACATGGTTTCTATTCAAAAACCCCAGGGATAAATTACAAATTGCTACGCTCGCTCGGCAAATGTACCCTGGCAAAGCTCAATTCTTTCTAGAAGCTTTTGAGGATGCTACCAAAAGACCTTATGGCTACCTGGTGGTGGATTTAAATGCTTCCACACCGGAAGCTTATAGACTAAGAACCGGTCTTTTCCCTCCAGACTGGCCAGTGGTTTATACTTAAAAAAACAGCTGGATATAAAAAGAAATGACTTATCGGCAGGTCCCTTTTTACAGCTGGGACTGCTGACTGAAAACATGTCTAGCTGCGTGAAGAGAAACTGGGCCGTTTAAAATTACTTAGCAAATCGTCCCGCAGCAAAGAAGGCTATTCTGTGTTCGGCCTCTGACGATCTAGTAGTGGCCATCTCAGAATAGCGCTCAATACCTTAAAAGGAACATACCTTTAACACAAAATCACAGTGCGTGTGTTGAAAAGAAACGCACGCTATAAAAACTTTGTGTAATAAGAGCGTTTCACTTAAAAGAAAAAGCATCTGGTAAAGCAGTACTGGGGGGTTTATTGGGCCTCTGTTAAGTTTGCTATCCCCCTGATAACAGGGCTTTTAACTAATCGATAATGGAGTATGCAGAAAAAATGTACCTGGTGCCCAGCCACCAGTTGGAGCAATTAAGGGCTCCCCCTCCAGCAGAGGAAAATATCAGAACAGCAGCAACTCGCTTACTGGATGCTGAAATGAAGTCTGTTCTTCAAAGAACTGACCTGGCCGAATACGAAAAGGCTAAACTTTACAGCGCCGTGCTTCAAAGGTACCTAACGTACGTGAAGCAAAGTGATGCGGATAAAGGGAAAATAAGTCTGTTTCTACCGGAACAGGAACAAAGCGTAACTGCCAAACCCCCAGAAACACCAAAGAACTCAGACTCTGTTGCTCAGGAGGTGCTGGATAATGTGAATAAGCGTTATAAAAAAAATGCAATAGTATTGCTAAATAAACTGGGGCAGGATAAAAATCTCTCTTCATGGAATGATAAAGGGTCTTTTGTGTACAAAGGCTCTGTGGTTAATGGTTCTAACATGCTTGACTTAGTCAGGGCTGTCACCCAAACTCGCTCTGTACCTAGCAAACGTGTACCTAAAGGATGGGATGTGTTTATGAATGCCATGGCGGAACTGAACGTACCATCTTCTGTCATGGGCAATGCAGCCAACAGAGACCTTTTGGAACGCCTCAAGGCCTCGACTGCTGACACCGGGGTGGATCAGGAATCCGTGACCCCTTTTTTGCCCTATAAAAAAAAAAAAGATTGGCTAAAAGAGCCCAATGGCTCAGTGTGTAACGTTTTTCACATTCTAAAAATTTTAAAACTTGTAATGTTTTGCTTTAAATAAAACATTTCTAGATTTTTTTTTTAAAAAATCTGTGTAATTTTTTCAATTGGTCATTTAAAAAACAGACAAACATCAATTTCTTTAAACCCCTAACCTGGGGTGCTTTATTGGGTAACATGGCTATAAAAATCATTACAAGATACACATGTCTGGGCTTGTTGAAACATGTTTTGAGCAAGGCTAGGCATGCCCAAAAATTTAAATTTTTTTTACAAAATTTATCACCATCCGGTCATTTTGCACTAAGTCGTCAGAATACAATTTTAAAATCCGGTCAAAAGATAAACCCTTGCTACGATGATGTAAAAAAAACACGCAGTGATAGCCACAGGCGACGGAGCGGGGGTCTTGTAATTGTCTATTGTGAAACACCATGTCTGTGGCATTTTTGTTTAAAAATTTCATAATGCTTTTAGGAAACAACACACTGTTCGGGGGTTGCCCATATGAGTCAAAAAACTCTCCATGGTTATGCTCCGCCAGATACAGGGCGAGCCAGTGTTCACCCGGTTGGTTGTGTGGATGCGTGTTCACCACCAAACCTACGGGCCTCTGAGACAGCTTGCTTCCAGGGAGCCAATCACAAGGGAACACATCTAAAAAATTCTTTTTTGTGTAAGGATCCGTTGATAAGACACGTGAGAGCTGCACGGTGTCCATGTTCACATGTAGTCAAACAGAACATTTCTTCTTTGATTTATTTCTATGACGTTGTCAAAAACTCCATACACAATCATATTGACGGTAACCGTTAAAGCCCTTCCAAACCGTATTTCTGCTCTCAGGTTCCCAGTTTTAATCAGGGAATAGTGATCTGCGCATTCCTGGTCGGGAGACAGGTCAAAGGCAAACAAGGTGTAACCCTGTGCAAACTCCTCACGGTCGATTAACAGAGAACGATCTTTCATGTGTTTACCAGCTGTCTGTACCAGATTCATGTATTCTCTCACGCAGCGTCCTGCCTCGAAGTCCGGTTGCAGAGGCTTGGTCGGTACCTGTTCACCATCCACATACAGGGCCACAAATTAATATCGTAATGTTTAAAATGAAAGGGATTTTTAGTGTAACTGCCGCTAAAGGCATCGTTATCCACAAATCCTAGGACAAGCATTTTGGGTAACTGTCCCAAGAACAGGTTTTCCTGGTTACTGACCCTGCTGCCTGCAGGGATGCTAAACACTTTCATTCCCACACGGTCCACGGGGTATTTAGCATTAGCGGCAAGCAGGGCCTCTGCATGCCCCAAACGGACACCCGGGGCCACCCGTACTTTCTTCACAAAAAGGGACGCTGATACAATGCGCAGTTTAAAGCCTTCAGCCGCACTGCCCATTAAACAGAAGGCGTCTTTACTGCGTGTCAGTTTAATTTTCACATCCACTCCGTTTAACAAAAGTTTTTCTTGAAAAAACAGGTCACTGTGTAGATGGCCCAGCAGCTCTACCGTTCTGCTCTGGGCCGTCAGCTTTGCACGCTTCACAAACCCTAGATTCTCTCCATCCAACTCTGTTTTTTCATGTTGTCCAGCAGTGTCTTTGTAAAACAGGCCGGCAGAAAATTGCGTGGCGAGGGTGTCATCGCTGTAATTGAGCACTGATTCTATAAAGGCCCTGTAAGGGTAACAGTTGTTGCTTTGGCTTACAAGGCGGTCTCCCAGCGTAACATCCAACTGACTGAAAATAGAGGCCACGGGGTAATTCACCAGGCCCACTTCGGCGTCCGCAGCAAGTTCAGTTCCGTCTCCTTTTACAATCTTGCAACACAGGTAAAGCAGCGTGTTGTTTAAATCCATATAATCTATGCCATTCCCTGCTATAAAAAAGTCAATGGGGGCAGACTCCGTAACGGCCGATAGAGGTGGCACCTCGATGTAAATGCTTTTCTCGATGCTGGTCTGCGTAGGGGCTATTTGAAACAAGTCTAGTTCGGATTTGGTGCACTCTTCAGACCCGCAGTGAACAAAAGCCATATTGATTAAAATATGTCTCTTTTACCAGGCAGAGCGCGTCTCCTCTTTTGCCCAGGCTGCTTCTTGGACTTTCGTTTATGGCCGGCTCTGCGTGTCAAAGCCCTTCTTTTAAAAGGTTTTGGGGGACCTGTGCGTCTCGGGTATGACGTATTTCTCTTTCTTTTCTTCCTCCTTTTAATGTACATCAGCCCTGATCCTTCCTGTGAAGCTGTATTCCCCACCTTCTCCAGAACAGCACGGGAGACATGACCTACCACATCTTTAGCTATGTTTTGAGCGGCGGTTTTTACGTGGGGCTTAATAATCTCTAGCCCCCTCCTCAAAAGCGGTACAGCTTTTCGAAAGAGGCTACGAAATATTCCACCCACACCAGCCCCGTACATCACGGGGGCCCCATGATATCCAGGAAGGGCGTATCCAGCCTGGGCTTTGTAATAGTTCCTGTAGATGGTGGGGTCGCCATAATTTTTTATGATCGCCATAATAGTGTTTTTTTTTGCTTTTTAGAAACCTCGCTCTCTCCGCAGTCGCAAATGCAGCTTGATGATCACCTTGCCGAAGCGAAATGAGACATGTCTGTTCTGATCTGTCTTTATTTCAATGGTAATGGTGTCGATGTGGTGTTTACTAACAGGAACGTAATGAGGTTTATCATAGGTGATGGTAACAAACTCATTGTTCCTTCCTTGGACAGGGACGCAGCGTAACAGGGGAACAGAAAAGTCCCCCACAAACTGGTGTTCTACAATATCCGTGTACAGATACAAGGAGTTAAAACCCCCTGTAATGTCTGCCGAGAAGGAAAATTTTTGGACATTGCGTTTTGGGCCCAAACCCAAAATGTTAGCTAGTTCCCCGCCAGTAGAAAACCCATAGTTAAAATTGGTAGATTTAAGTCTCACTTTTCTACCTACAGGGTCGTAGTTCATGACCATCTCAGGCGGTCCTTGGTGACGAGCCATGGTGCTGTTCATATGCTCCAGTAATTCAGGTATGGTCGAGTAATAACCTCGTCGTAGGATGAAATTCCACTTCGTATCTTCAAAGGTAATTTCAAAAGGGGTGTCTTCATTGATAGTATTCCAGCTGTGCGGGTATTGTATTTCCACTAACCCCACCTCCCAGGCACCTGGGAGATCCAAGGGCTTAATTAGCCGTATTGTAAAGTTCGAGATGGTGTTTTGGGGAAAAACTGCAGAGCTGGCATTGCTGGGCAAAGTGATGTAAAACCCTCCGTCGCTCATATTATTTTTTCTTCTATCTGTCTTTGCAGGAGGAATTGTTTTTTTTTTTTTTCTCTCTTTGGTTTGTCTCTAAATGTCACAGAGTTGAGAAGCTTCCACCCAGCTGTTAAACTTATCAGGCCAACCCAACCATTTTACCAGTAAGTGTTTTTTTCTCCCTTTTCCTTTCTCCGCTAGAATTTTTTCAATCCTGTAAATCCTGTCTCGTTTGGGGTTTACTTTTTGTAATTCTTCAGGGTAAAAAGATCCAGTAACTGCCTCACCTTCATAATCTTTTAATCGGTATACAGGTCTTCGGCCCCTGGTTAAGGCTTCATCCACTATGAATATCTCATCGGTAAACGTCTGTTCATAACCTTTTTCAAAAGCGCCTTTGGTTTTAGATAGTCTCACGTGATCGCCTTTTCTAAAAGGGGGAACAACCTGTTTTATTTTAAAACTGTCTCCGTAAACCGTTTTCCACACCTTCAGAGAATTTGAAGGGTTAACATCTATGGGTCTGGTACGTATAGTCCTGTGAAAGCTCTGGTTATAACTCTTTATAAAGTCAGGTAAGACGTCAATGTAGCGAAAGGTGTTATGGGCTGTAAAATATCTCCACATCCTAGTTTTTAAAGTTCTGTTAAATCGCTCCACAACCCCTGCTTTGACTTCATTATTAGTAAGAAAATGGTGAACCCCATGCTGCTTTAACAGTCCACTTAAAGGTTTGTTTAAAAATTCTTTCCCCCGATCGGTTTGTAATTTTTGAGGCACGCGACCTTCGCTGAAAATAGCTTTAAAGGCCTTGGATACCTCACCACTTGTCTTGTCTTTTAGGCATAAGGCCCAGGCATATTTGGATAAAATGTCTATCACTGTTAAGATGTACTTAAAGCCATTGTTGTGTTTGGAGAACTGATGCATATCCACCAAATCTGCCTGCCACTGTGCATCCACATCTGAAACAATAGTCTTGTTTCTTTTAAAATGTATTCGAGCTGGTTTGTGTAAAGTGTAAGCATCCTGGTCTGAAAGCCAAGCTGTTACCTGTCTTCTATTTAAAGTTTTACTATGCTTTCTGGCCACTTGAAAAAGAGGGTTCACTCCGCCAAAGCTCCCAACTTCCCTGGGATTGTAATATTTTCTTTAACAGAGCTGTCGGTGTAGACATGACTGTTACTGGTACCGTCTTTTACTACCACAAGTATAAAAGGGGACACGCTCATATTGACACATTTAAATACATTTTATTAATTGCCTGGTTTAACATGATCTTTTACAGCCGCCTGTAAAATGGACGCCTTAACTGCTTCCATAAGGGAGTCTGAGCTGTTTCATTCTTCCATTTTGTGATTTTCGGCTTCAGATCTGTCTCTCGGATAGCAGTAAAAACAGCTGACGCGCAAGTTCTTAAAGGCCTCCAGAAAGGCATCGTCGAGCTCCTGAAAAATTTTCAGAAAAAGAAACAGAGTAAGTAAGTACCCCAGCTGCTGGGATTTTTTTTAATTTATGCAAACCCCCGGTTCCTAGCTTCATTACCCACCCCCTCCTCTACCGCCATTTCTTAATCATTCATTTACCTGAGCGCCATCTTTTCCATTTGCCTTGTCCACCGGTGACTCTCCCAAGCGGCGATCTGAGGGGGTGGACAAAGAGAGGTCATCAGGCTCCTCAGGGTGCCTCACGAGGGGTTTCTGGTCGGTTTCCGACGTATCCATCAACTGGTCGGCCAAAGGGCTCCTCTCGATCGTTCCCTCCTCCTCCTCAGAACTGTCGCTGGTGTAGGTCCTGCGCCACATAAGTATGGTGCTTGGGTCCAAAACAAAGTCCGAAGTTCTAACGGGGGTGGTAAAGGAGTCCATGTTTTCCTCTGAGCAGCCTTTCCACGCTTTCTAAAACACGTGTCCTTGGTAAGAAAAATGGCCTCCTCTGTTCGGCGCTGGTACTTATGGGGTATTGGTGCTGCACTCGGGTTGGCGGAGGGCCTTGGGAGGAGTTCTTAGAGGGGTCACCCCGGTTGGTCAAAATCTCCTCTCGGGGTGGTCCTTTCGGGAGGAAACCCCTCCTGATTGGTAGAGGGTGGTGGGAGGAGTTCTTAGGGGTCACATGACCCTCTTCTAGACGTCCCCCCCCGGAAGTCGCCCTGATTGGTCAAATCTCCTCTGGGGTGGTCCTTTCGGGAGGAAACCCCTCCTGATTGGTAGAGGGTGGTGGGAGGAGTTCTTAGAGGGGTCACATGACCCACTTCTAGATAGGTCACCCGCCCCCGGAAGTTGCCCTGATTGGTCAAATCTCCTTTGGGGTGGTCCTTTGGAGGAAACCCCTCCTGATTGGTAGAGGGTGGTGGGAGGAGTTCTTAGAGGGGTCACATGACCCACTTTGCTTCCGGTCTTGTGGCCATTTTCACCCGGTATGTAATACCCCCATGGGGGGAGTTCGGGTGACTGGTGGGTGGGACTTGTGGGGTCAGGGGGGGGGTTTTGGGGCGGGGTTAGGGTTTGATTGATGGTAGGGCCCTTATACTACTTATTTACTATTTAAATGGCTTTGGCAGATGACCACTTCATGACAGTCAAATATAGTTTTTATTTTGTTTAGTAACAATGTAACCTTGAATAAATCATGACAGTGATTACTATTTACAATATAACCATTTTACAAGGTGTCATTATTAGCTGACAGAACTCCACCTTTTGCAGTGGCAATACTTGCCTTCGGCAAGTTTCTTAGAAAATCTGATTTGAGAAAACCGATGACCACAGATAACCCTCGTTTCTCCATGGTGGAGTCCTCAGAAGTCTTAATATCTATATATAGGGCCTGAATGTCTGCGGGACACTTGTAAATTTGTAAGCTTTTATATAAAATATTTGAGGTCCTTTTGGTGACCTTTGATAGAGTGGTCACATTTCTAAATTGAGACATTTTTGTAGTCAGCAATCCATAGTGAATGAGTATTTTTAGCTATTTCAGAACCATTTAAATATAGTTTAAAGTGCTGTAATCTTTTGTGAACATTTACTTATAATTAACAAAGCACAGTTGTGTGCTACCAGAAGTTATAGTCTAACCTAACAAACAGGTAACAATAGTTATTCTTGTATTCCTAGTTAAGTTTCCAAGACGCATGGTAACTTTATACCCTGATGCAGAGACAAATATTTTATTTGGTGTGAAATGATAAAAGCTCATAAATTTATGTAAAGTGTAAAAAAAGGAAAAGTTGTTGCCATTATCCTTAAAAGTAGATTTAACAGATTGAGATTAACTGATTGCTTTTGACAGCCCAGAAGATATTTATATTTTCACTGAACTTTTATGTCAATTTTTCATCAGTGAAGTATTTACTCTCTGTGGTTCAGCTAGATTTTGACTCCTTTGATTGTTCATATGGGAAGCAAATGATGACATTCTATTTCATTTTCACTCCTGTGTGTGTGGTATATTTTTGAGATGCTTGTCAAGATGTATTTTGCTCATATTATATTTAATTCTCTCTTATCCTTAAGTCTGTATTTATTTATTTTTATTAAAAGTAAGAAGCCTTCCCTGAAATACTAAGAACATGGCAAAAGAAATTCCTCACACACACACACACACACACACACACACACACACACACACACACACACACACACACACACACACACACACACACACATCTTATGAAACAAAGACCTGGATAGAAGATTGTCTTTCCTGCTCTGCTTAGTGATTTTTAAGGCTTGATCCAGCACTTAAAACTCCCACTGACTTCTGTGGAGTTCCATATGCACACTGAAGCTCAGCCTAAGGAATGTCAAATTGCATACACCGACCAAATAGACCTGGGAGAATACTGAAGTACATTTTTAGCAAATATTTGAATTTTTAAATTAATCTGTTTCAGACATCCTTGTGTCTCTTTTCTGTTTGTTTTCCTCAAAAATTAAAGAAATTGAGTTTTACCAGCACTAATATTTATAGAATGGAAATTTCAAAATGGCATGAATGCATATTTTGTAAAAATCAAATTTGAAAATTGTGCACACAAGTATTTGTGCTGGAAGGGCTTTCCTATTCATCCAGACAGGGAATTCAAACAAAACCACATGATTTTACATGACCAGTCACAACTAAGTTGGTGGAACCCAGGGAGCCTAATGGAACCGCAAAGGTATCAGAAGGCTCTGCAAGAGAGTACTGTATCTTCCAGCTGACCCCACTATTAGCAGTCATCTGGGATATTTTGAGGATGCTTTGTCCATAACTACTGTTATAGTGGCTCCTAAATTCACTGTTCATCATCATTGCCATCACAGGTTACTATGATTTACTGATGACTTGCATGAAATGGAAGACAGCCTAAAACAGTAGAGACAGAAATCCTGATCTGAGTCCAATCAATTGTGATATAATTCTTATAGTCTTGTTGAATGTGTGGCCATCATAGCATCTGCAAAGTCATGCAAGGCAGAAATGTTCTAGGTAGCATGTATCTTAGATACTTTGAGCTGCCTCCACTTGGAGACAGAGACTAGTTTTCTTAGTGTGTGTGACAGGGAGGGAGGCGTAGTTACTTTGCAGATAAAATCATTCAGTCAAACAGAGTTTGAGTCTGTTGGTTCAGTTATATCAAAAACATCTGAGTAATCAGAGGCATTTTTGTAATAAAAAGGTTTTTTTCTGCTTGCTGTTTGGCCTGTGTTTGCTGAAGTTCTGGAAGTGCTTTGGACACTTCCAGAATTGGACCCGTGTACATCTTAGCTGAGGCTAGCAGAGACAGAGTGAGCCCTTTATTGGAAGAGATTGACTGCACCACATCTTTAAGCAGGGGAGAATTTGCCTGGCTGAGAGAATGAAGGGAACAGTGCTTTATTTGGAGGAGAGGGGGAAAGAGACCAAACTGCTGCAAAAGGGTATGAGGATCAGTGTGGTGGCACTGACTCATTTCCTGGGAACTGGAAGGGCAGAAGGGTTTAAAAGGGGCAGTTCCATGTGGTGAAGATACCTTTTACACAAAGCAAGAATGAACTAATCGATAGAACTGATCAGGAATTTTTCAACTGATTGTTTTTTCACTGAAAAATGCTGACTCACTGAAACCAAACTCTTTGCAGTAAAGGGTCAGTTTGGACAAATTTCTCAACTTCCAAAAAAAAAAGTTAGAAAAAAGTTTCAAAATTGTCAAAAGGGAAAATTTCAACATTTCAAAACAAAAAAAAATTGTTTTTCAGTTTGAAAAGACTATTTATTTCAAAATTTAACTTAATTTATACAAAGAAGTTGATTTTTTTAAATGAAATGTTTCAAGACTATTGATTGACTTGAACCAATTTTTTTTCTGGTTATTTAGATTTGACTTTTTGTTCTGAGTTGGAATGGGGAACATTTTCCAAATCTCAAAAATTATCATGACAGGAAAACCATTTCCTGCCCAGCCTGAAAGACCAGCAATCATCATGACTCTATTGGGGATGGTGCAAAGGTGGTGCACAGTGTCCTTGGGAAATGCAAGAGAACACGGTCACATATGAAGGTGACATTAAATCATCTCCTCTCTGCACCTGGTGAGCTACATTGGCTGTTTCAGATGGGATGCAGGACCATAGTCTTACCCTCTTGCCAACTACTGTAGAGATACCAGTCTTGCGTAGGCCACAGGGGAGTTCCTTTCTCTTCACTCCTCTACACATTCATGCTGGGCCAGGCAGTCTTACCCACCCTGAGCAGAGATGTGCTGAATTACCCTATTGAAAATAATGGGCCAGATTTTGATCTCCGGTATACCAGCTTCAATGGAGTTACTACAGGTTTATACTGGTAGAAGTGATACCAGTATCTGGCTCAATGGTGTTTATGATGCATCAACCGTTGACCAAGGAATGGTTTATTCACCCTGGATTTTCTTTAGAACATATTCCCTGTTTCTGTTTAAAGAAAGCAAACTTATGTTATGCAGAAAGCTTCCAGATTCATGAGAAGAATGACATTTAGATATGTTTGTATTTACTAGTGTTTTAGTGTATAAATGATGTTCTAGTTCATTTATTTTTCTGCTTGTGAATTTTAACAAAAATCTGGTGATAGTTTTCAAGTCCATGGTACCTATAGAAATTTGGCACAGGAGATCATAGTATTAGAGTTTAGTATTGATTCCAGCTTTTCCCTCCAAAAAACCCTATGAGATTGGCTTAAAAATCACTCATGATTTTTAAAAAAAAATTAGAAATGCTGGTACCTTTTTATTTGCTTATGGGTTTTGCGCATTTAGGCTGCACTTCCTTCTCATTTTCAAGCTTTTCTTTGTGCCCATGAGGGATAGAAACATATTTTTATTTTAAAGGATTTTAAAGCTGAGATTTTACAAACAATATCATTATTCCAACATCTGGGCCTTTAAGGAAAACACTGGAAGTCATGCAACGTGCGGTAAAATCACTAGAGTTGTCAGCATTGGTCTCCCTAAACAAAGTCCACTGCACTTCTGGAGTCTGCTGCAGGGCACAATGTCAGTTTAAAAACAGACATGGGCCATTACCCTATCTTGGCCCCTTTAAAACCTGAGTGAGAGAGGTTATGTGATGAAAGGACTATAAAGGAGTTCCCCTGTGGCTCAGTTTCTGGGAGAGACTCACAGAAATGTCTTGATCTTCCTGAGTCTCTCCTTGGTGGTGCACAGAAGATGTGTAGGAAGAGGCTTGGAAGGACAACTGCAAAGCATGAGCGAGTACCTCAAGGAAGTGGTGGTGTTTGGCCTAAAAAGACAGCAAGAGTGTGTGGAAGAAACTCAAGATAAAATATTATTTGAGTTTTTAGGGCAAAGGGGAGTGAGCTCCATGTCAAGAGGTCAATGGTTGTTATTTCAGCTAAAGATTTAAGGCTGTGGGGAACAGGAGGAAGACTGCTTGGCCATGGACAGGTAGAGTAGTGTTAGCATTATGCCTGGTTAGTTCCATTTCTCAATGTTGCCAACTTTTGTAATTTTAATGAAAGTTATGTGATATCTTGCTTAAAGGTTCAACTCCTGTAGACAAGTATTTGTGTGAAAAGCTCATCTTTCTTAATTTTTTTTTGTTTTTGTTAAGTAATTTTCTAACCCTCATAATTACAGGAAAAAAGCTTGAAAATGTGACTGGAGTGTAACCTAAAAATTCAAAAACCAGAAGGCAAATAAAAAATTCCCAACATTGTTATTTTAAGACAATATCTTGATTTTTCAAATTTTATTTAAGGTTCCAGACTAGAAATTCTTGAAAGCATGGGAAGCAACCGCCTTTGTCTCCCTGTGTCAATGAGGGAGATGAGGTCAGACCATGGGGGAAAGACAATATTGTCTGGGAAGGCAATGAATCTAGTACCCAGGGGCTGTGTAGGGTTGAAGCAAGTAATCCTTTATAGTAGGGAGTAGCCCCAGAGTTGCTTACCTTTGAAAGCTAATGGAGAATGCAAGGTCCAGTAACTGTGGAGATAAGCTTGGGCTGGCTAAGGTCCATAGACTGGATCTATGGAATGAGGCACTGGGTTTTTAAGGCCAAACTTTTTCCTGACTGGTCCCAGTCAGCTGGCATCAGCAGAAGTGGTGAATATGCAGAAATGAGGCTAAATGTCCTCTACTTCTTTACAAAAGAAAAAACTGGTAACAGAATAAAGTAAAATCCTCTTTACTTAATGTGAATCTCTGTCTCTGGTGATCAAGTCCTCTGTGTCCAAAGATAATTAGCACTTTATAATGCTAATTATTATAATTACGTCTGCGAAAAAAATCATTAGGGGGTAGGTCTGCTCAATGATTTTCAATTGCCCCCACTATTCAGAAATAAGGTCACTTTTCGATTAACTTGCTCTAGGAGCTCAAATATGAAAACATACTTATAGAAAATCCTTTGATTGTTTATTCCCTCATTTATAACATCCTGCAAATTATCTGAAAAGCCAAATAAAGAAAAATAAAATATTAGTGTGAGAAAATTACGTGAAAACTTTCAGGTTCCACACACTGAGATTAAAGAAATCATTGCATCCTTTGCCATTTTTGTGCCATTAATGTGTGCACTTTATACCAAACTAGTATTAGAAAGCTCCCTTATAGATTCTCTTCTGTCTTGTTTTTATTCACATTACCACAACCAATTGAGAGGGGAAGGTTGAGATAAATTTACAAGTAACTGTAGAAAAATAAATGTGGACCAGTAATAAAAAATTACAAATAGTGTCACCATACTGACTGGAAATTATCAGTTGCATAGTAATTTCCTATTTCCTCCACATCACTAACATGTCTATGGAGGCTGGTTTAGAGTCCAAATCCTTTCCATATTGACTTGAAAGTGTTTTGCAAATTATATTGTGATCAGTTTACAGGTTCTTATACTCTCACATTTGAAATAACCTAGTTTTCACCTTGTCAAATCTTGTGAATTCAGGCTTTAGGGAAACTGAGACGAGAATCCAGTACGAGGAACCAGGGAACTGAGGGTAGGTGTGTTGCCCCAGAGTAGACGTAAGAGGCCATTAGGTGAGAAAGTGAGGGAGATTAGAACAAGTGAACTGGGCTTTAGGAGAAGTGGAAGAGAAACTTACTTTGGGAACCAAAGTTTGATAGTTTTGGCCTAAATGACCTGCACAAGGCGACACAAGAAGTTAGAGACATAGCCAGGAGTTCCTCAATGCTCAATCTATTAGACAAAGTTGTCTCTCCAAAATAGATGCTTTTAAAAAACTATCTGGAGATTTTATTGAAGCCTATATTATGTTACTGCTTACAGTCAGATAGACACACAGGGGTTAGAAGAAAATAGTTTTTTTCCTGACTTTATAAGCTAGATCAGAGAATTCAACTAAAACACAGCTCCTGTTTCAAAGAAACTAAATGAATGTTCTTTCTGAGCTCAGCCGACTCTCATGGTTAGATGAGAGAGTCTCAGCCAGTCAAGGACACAAGAAAAATTCCATGTGACTTCTGCAATATGACTTAACCCTGGTTTCATAGTCTCATGAACTAGGCTTAACATAAATATACCACAAATAATAGCCTGAAAATAAGCATACAGTAAAAAAGATCACAGAAAGTTTTTGTTGACAGTTCTCAAGCATGCACAAAATTTGAGCAAACAAGTAAAGGTTTGCAGAAGCAGTCTGAATTTGATCTAAGGCTGATTTTGAGTACTTTTTCAGCCTGATTCAAAAAGTTCCTACAGCTCAAGAAGCTGGCATAAATAAAGAAAAGTGATTGGAGGAGAAAACATTGCCCTCCCAAGGCTGTGAAGAAGAAAGATCCTCAATGATAAGGTCTCCATATGGAAATTAGTCTTTCACATGTAATTTGACATCTTAAAAGGAAAAGCTTCCCAGGAGAAAGCAAGATCTCTGTTACATAGTTTGAGCTCTTTGAAAGGGAAAGACTCCAGTGAATTTGAGAAGATGGCCATTTCTGTGAATTTTCAAAAGATTATATTTCATTCTCAAAGTGTCAATCAAAATCTTAATGAAATATCTTTGAAGGCCCTCCTTCCAAGCATGTACACCACTGTTTGGTAAGATGTAGTAAAATACATTGAATCCCAAATATTTATGCTGAAGGGGAAAAAAGTCAGAAGAATGCCAGTCTAGCAGCCAGTTCGGAAAACAGTTTAATTGTCTAAACATCAGACATAGGATTAACATTACTGTACCTCCTTCCTTGTGAATTGGTGGAGGTGGACTGATTTAATTTTGTATTGAGGCCTGTAATAGATTGGGCCTATCTTATAGCACCCTTCTCCTGTCAGAAAAAGCTTTATTATGCCAGTCCACTCACTCCCTGAGGCAACCCTCATCTGTATTTCTCAAGGAATCAGGAAAACTATCTTCAGCTGGGGCAGTTTCTTTAATTGCATTTTCTTAACAAACACAATCCTACCCCCTGCAGACTTTTACTTCAAAGTCTGTGCAAGCATATCAGTCCCTTCCCAAGTCAGTCTCTCACACCAGTAATTCCCATAAAAAGATTTCTTGGCTCAGAGCCTCAGTCCCCAGGTGCTCCCAAACAGTCCCCCTCATGTATTTGGTTTTCTTGAGCAGTTCTTTTCAGCAGTAACTCCAGTGGCAGTTCCTTGGGAGCACCACCCAGGCACTTACACTTCCTGGAGGAAGCTGTAGTCCCCTCCTGCTTATTCATGGTGCTGTCTTTTATAAGGTTCAGCTAATTAAGTTCCAACTCTTTCCTCAGATTCCATAGCAATAAAGCACATTAGTATGTGCTTAATTTTAAACAACATTGATGGCAATGAAATTACTCATCTGCTTAAAGTTAAGCATATTTAAGTGCTTTGTTGGATCAGAAGCCATTCACCTAGGGCAAGTCAAATGAGACTCCTGCAGTACAAATTAGCTGCAATTTCTCACACTATTATCTTGTCAAGATTGAGGTCAGAAAGTGATGTAAGTGCATCAGGCAGGCAGCCATTTAAAATTGCCTTGAGGAACCCTGCAATCCAGTTCTGCCTTATTTTTAAACGGCAGAAGGATGCAAAAGTAAGAGGGCTGCTTTTCTGCTTTTTTAAAAAAATGTTTTGTACCTTGACTAGAGTGCAGTAGCTTGGCTAAGCTAGTCTCTCAGTACAGTGGAGTTCCTGAACATGAAAGTAATTTGTGTTGTCAAACACAAACATAAATTTGTTAAACAAGGTATCACATTTAAGCCATGGAAAAGAGTGTGTGATTAAAAGAGTATTATCCCTTTAAAGGACAAACTGGAGCCTGCATTCTGGGGATAATCAAGGCAGCCTTGTCCTGCTCTACCCTGGGGGCTGAGCTACATAAACAAGCAGAAGTGGAGCAGGAGAGAGAAATAAGTCAGGTGGGCTGCAGTGGGTGGCAGTTGCTCTCCAGAGGACCTGCAGCTGCAGACAATCTGAGTCTAAAATAGGGAAAGAACAAGTAAAAAATTACTTAGAGAAGTTAGATGTCTTCAAATCACTAAAGCCTGATGAAATGCATCCTAGAATACTCAAGCTGACTGAGGAGATATCTGAGCCATTAGCAATTCTCTTTGAAAAGTCATGGAAGACGGGAGACACTCCACAAGACTGGAAAAGGGCAAATATAGTGCCCCTCTATAAAAAGGGAAATAAGGACAACCCAGGGAATTTACAGACCAGTCAGCCTAACCTCTGTACCAAGAAAATAATGGAGCAAATAATTAAAAAATCAGTTTGCAAACATCTATAAGATAATAAGTTGAAAGGTAACAGTCAGCATGGATTTGTTAAGAACAAATCATGTCAAACCAACATGATAGCTTTCTTTGACAGAGTAACAAGCCTTGGGATGTGGGATCAGTAGACAGGGTATATCTTGATTTTAGTAAGCTTTTGATACTGTCTCGCATGACCTTATCATAAACAAAGTAGGGAAATGTAACCTAAGATGGAGCTACTATAAGGTGGGTTCAAAACTGGTTGGAACATCATTCCCAGAGAGTAGTTATCAGTGGTTCACAGTCATGCTGGAAGGGCATAATGAGTGGGGTCCTACAGGGATCAGTTCTGGGTCTGGTTCTGTCCAATATATCATCAGTGATTTAGATAATGGCATAGAGAGTACACTTATAAAGTTTGCAGATGATACCAAGCTGGGAGGGGTTGCAAGTGCTTTGGAGGGTAGGATTAAAATTCAAAATGATCTGGACAACTGGGAGAAGTGGTCTGAAGTAAATAGGATGATATTCAATAAGGACAAATGCAAAGTACTCCACTTAGGAAGGAACAATCAGTTGCACACATACAAAATGGGAAATGACTGCCTAGGAAGGAATACTGCAGAAAGGGATTTGGGGGTCATAGTAGACCATCAACTAAATATGAGTCAACAGTGTAACATTTTTCAAATACTAAGCAGTTGTTACAAGGAGAAGGGAGAAAAGTTGTTCTTATTAATCCCCAGGATAGGACAAGAAGCAATGGACTTAAATTTCAGGAAGGGAGTTTTAGGTTGGACATTAGGAAAAACTTCATAACTGTCAGCGTGGTTAAACACTGGAATAAATTTCCTAGGGAGGTTGTGGAATCTCCACCATTGGATATTTTTAAGAGCAGGTTAGACAAACACCTGTCAGGAATGGTCTAGATAATTAGCCCTGCCATGACTGCAGGAGACTGGACTCAAGGTTATTCCAATCCTATGATTATTTTACCTAGATCTGTGCATTTTCTATGCTATCTAAGTAAAGAGTAATCCTGGCAAAGTCTATATGTGTCTCTCTGCTTTCACTATGGTATATCCCGAAGAGTTAAACTATAAACCCTGAACACCTATATGTCTGGAGATCTGGGAAGGGGTGTATTTAACTTATAATGGAGTCAACATTAATCCCAGGGGCTAGGCAGTTGGACCATGGAGTTTCAGCTCTCGGAAGGGGGTGCAAAACAGAGGAGCTGCACCCTGAGAGTGTGACTAGAGATCTCAGCCAGGGGAAGAGCCTGGACTCTGTTAAGACTCAAGAGACTTAAAGCACATCACGTCCAGTGAGGTGGCCCCCAAACACAATAACCTCAGGAGTGTCCA